>NC_143484.1:5488275-5797487 GCF_027475165.1 Benincasa hispida | reverse complement strand
TCCACCACGATAAAATCGTAGTGTTTTTATCTTCTTATCTAACAAGTTTTAAACTTCAGCCTTATACTCCTTGAACTTGTCAAGAGCTTCAGACTTACGTTGCATTAGGTAGAGATACCCAAACCTTGAATAATCATCTATGAAAGAGATGGAATATTCATAACTACCTCAAGCTCTAACATTTATTAGACCACAAAGGTCTGAATGTACAAGCTCCAAGGCTTCATTGGCTCTGTAACCTTTTCCAGTAAAAGGTCGTTTAGTCATCTTGCCTTCGAGGCATGATTCACATACCGGCAAGGAGTTTTCTTCTAAACTCTTTAGAAGTCCACTTTTCACCAACTTCTCAATCCTATTGAGGTTGATGTGACCTAATCTAAGATGCCAAAGATGGGCATTTTCTTTAGGAGAAACCTTTGGTCTTTTAGCTGTTGTTGTCGTACTGAACATTTCAGTGTAAAATAAGGCTTTTATGACTAACAACCTTAATACATATAAGTTATTTTTCTTTGAACCATAACCAATCTCCATTCCATTCTTTAAAATTTTGTTCTAAAAAAAAAGAGACGATATAACCTTTTTTAATGGGACAAGAAACCGAGATTAAGTTCCTCTTAATATGAGGAACTACAAAAACATTATCCAGTAATAGATAACGTTTCTTGTCAACAAATAACTTCAGCTTGCCTACAGCAACAGCTGAAACAGCCTCACAGTACCAACTCAAAGAGTCGTCTCTCCCTGTGGCAACGTTTTTCAGGAACTGAATCCTTGGTAAGATGAATTTACATGATTGGTAACACCCGAATCAAGGATCCAGGCAGATTCATTATTCTCTACCAGACACATCTAGTTTCGCAATGACACTTCAATGGTTTAAGACAAAAGCCACCAAAGGGAGGTCAGTTATCCTTCCGTTGAATTGAGAAGATTTTAACCAGTCATTAATACCAGAACAACTCTTGCTCCTATAACAACTAGCCATCATTGATTTGGCCAAGAGATTATTAACTTACTTAACAACCTCTCGTAAGTGTGACCCGCCATTTTAGGCCCTAGAGGTCCGCCCCAAAAAGCCAATCCGAATGGAAAAAATCCGATTGAGGCAAAACCTAAAGCGACCCTATCCATTTCTGGAGTTCACCTTGATCTTGACCAACTACATAAAACCCATCCGAAGGGGACAGTCACAAGGCGCTGTGAGGGAGTACAGAATAATCTGACGGTGTGAACCAATGATAGAGACCATAGGACGTGTTAACATCACCCTTCACCCACTTACTATAAACACTATCTCCGTCCACCTTGATATTGACTCATGCAAACACCATCCGAAAGCACCACGAGGCCAAGCATGAATCTCACGGTGTGAACATTCAGGAAGAAACGTGAGTGGAATCATAGACATATCAGATACATCTCTTCCTCCCAGACTCTTCCTTCCACAGAGTATTTTATAACTTAGGGTTTAGCTTACTTAGAAAAAACACGGCTAAGGATTTTAACTAAGTGATTTTTAGGTTTTCCCAAGAGTAACTTTTACCTTGGATAGTTAAACAACTTTTGATCATCATCCATTAAACTCTTTAATGGAGTCTTTGACCAAATCGTCGCATGCTTCTTGAAAATCTGTCTAATTCACTTTTCTAGGTAGGTTCCCATGTAGGAGTGTTACGTTTTCGTCAACTTAAGAACCCCAGCCTAGCTAGAACCCGCCTTAGACAAAAGATCCCTTATAGATAGATTTACAACAAATTTAATCTTTTATGCCAACCAATTTAATCCTATTAAACCAATTTTAAAAGATTAATCTAAGTTGCTAACTCTTTTAAACCAGTTGCAATTTTAAAAGATTAATCTAAGTTGCTAAACTCTCTTGAACCAGTTGAACTTAGGTCTATCTCAATCCAATTTTAAAACCCTTTTAAAAAACTTGAGTTCACCCTAAGTCTGCATGCAACTTTTCTTATTGATTTTAGGTCTAATTTCCTTTATAAAACTTATAAACGGAAACCAACACCATAATGCTAAGCTAACACATGTAAGGCATTCATAACGTTTATAAACAGCCTATGTGTCATGCTCAATGCATTGTCCATTCATTACTACTTTTGTTATACAACACTTATACAAAACAACAATGAAACAAGCAAAACATGCTTCCATTCACCCTTAGACTATAACACTTATAATAAAAGGATGATGCATGATAATGCTCACTGCATGCAAAATATAACCCTTTTATTTCATGATGCATGCACATGCTTTCAAGTAATTTCTTCATGCTAGATTATAACAATTATAATACATGATGCATGAATAATTGCACAACCTAAGGTGGGTTTTAAACTATATGTCAAACACTTTGGCATATAAGCACCATACATCACATGTATAAAAAACAAATGTTGATGAACTGGGTAAAATTGTCTTAAAAGCACAAAAATTAAAGCTAACTATTACAAAAACAAGGAGTCTCCGGTTCAAACAGGCGAACTTGTGTCTGGAATCGCTGGGGCAAAGCATCGCGTCTCCAACCATCGTGTACTAAACTCTCTGCGATCGTCTACACGATAAAACAAATGATTTGCTCTATCGCTTAATGCTCCTAGAGGTAAACGATCGTTTAGTAATTACTATACGACCGTGTACCTTTTACTAAGTGATGAAGCTTGAGGTACGCGATCACTTAGCGCGCTTCATACAATGCCTGCCTTCCGCGATCGTCTAAACGACTACAATGCTGCAAAGCACATCACCTAAGAAATTGCTTAGCTAGCACCTCTGTATTGCATACGCGCGATCATGTAGGTAGTAACTAAGCGATGAGGCTTGCTAACTACATGATCGTCTAGTGCGTGCCTTTTACTAAACGATGAGCATCACATGCTCCCACTACGATCGTCTACCTCCAGTGCTTACGTGATTGGGCAACCAACGCTACATGATAGAGTAAACGATTTATCCCATCACTTTGCATTAGCTAAATGATCGTTTTGTAAATACTACACGATCTTTTAGAAAAATATAAACGATCGCTTAGTTAAATCTCAACGATCGTTACCTTAGGCTACATGATACGACCAACGCTTGGTCTTCTTCTTCATTAACAATCACATCTCCATGCTTCGAAACTTTATCACGAACGACTTGACTAACTCAAACTCTTTGAATTACAGACTCGATTGCAAGTTAATTACGCCCAAAAAACACAGGGGCCCTTACAATTAATACTTTGTAATTGAAGAAAGCTTTAACTAAAGGAAATTAAACCCGAAACATTCATCAGCTTCATCCACAAATTCACTTAACGATTAAACAAAAATGCAGAAACCCACCTTTACTGTAAAATGAAGATCAACATATACCTGTAATATGTAAGTCTATGTCTATGTTAGTGATAACGGGCAGAAATGCATGTTATCATAGTGCTAAGTCCTTAAATAATGTTGGCTTGCGTTGCTAAAACATGTTGAATTGGGTCCATTAAGCATCAATTTCATAATATTGCGGCCGCATGCGTTCATCGCATAGGAACAGATTTTTGTATTCTTATGCAGAATATGCATTGACGTAAGGCGGAAATTGCGATCATAGGAAATCATTGGTCGATCAAAGCATTACCGCAAGACTTTGCGGTGATCGTTTTCGCAAGCATTTGTTCAAGAAGGATTGCCACAACTTGGTCAACGCAACATGGTGAGCACATCTGGGTGAAAGGCTAATTAATCGCGATGGGACAAAAAGCTGATGACAGTTGAATCCGAATTAAGTTGATAGCCAGTTAACGATAAAAAGTACATTAAGCTTTTCGGTGACAAATATTTGGCACATCAGATAGGGGAATTAAAGCCGTCCCATCTGTGTAATCATGAGAGAGAAGCCGCCGTTCACCCTGAATGTTCTATAAATACCAAAGGAAACCTTCAGAAAAGGGCTTCACGATCCTACGGGTTCAGCTGTTGTTTACCATTCACCAGTTCAAAATTTCATACATTCGGATCGCACGTCTTTGTTCATAGTTTCCTTTCGTTTCAAGGCGGATGCGAGAGAGGAAGGTTGTGCTGACAGATCATTTCGATAAGCTTGGGAGAGTGCCAAAAGATTTAAGGATAGAGAGAGGGTCGATGCCTACGGAAGCAAGAACATCTTTGGAACCGAATAGAGATTTACAGTGTAAAAGCCTCGGTCAGCAAGGAATTGCTACCAGGCTCTCTATACTTTCAGCTTCCATTATTATTTTGTACTCAACTCATTTATCGAAATGGAATTCACTTCTCTATATCTGTTCACTCTCTGTTATTTATGCATGAGTAGCTAAATCTATTAAATTGGTTGAGAAGTATGTAGCTACCACAACTAGGAAATCTTCCTTCTATGCGATTATCTTGTATTATGTATGCTTCATTCGTCCATTACAGATACTCGGGAGAGTAGTCTAAGGACAAGATCTAGGCTTGAGAAGGTCAGGTTAGAATCTAGGCTCGAGAGAGTCAGATTAGAATGCATAATCAAGAGATAGGAGTTTAGGAATAGGCACTAATTGTCTGCGGTCACCTTGCCTTTATGTATTTTGCAACATCGCATAGGGAAAGAGTAGAGACTTAGGGATAAGCTCTATGGACACTTTTCCATTCAACACATGTGTCCTAGACTTAGAAGCATCGCATTTGCATTGGAAAATGACTTGTTGTGCATGGTTGTAGCATGATCGCATAGTCTAACGCATTCCCAAGTAACACTAGCTAAAGACCTTCTCAACCCGTTCATCCGCATACTCAGTGCATCTATCACATAACTGACTTTTCTAAAATCCGCCGCATTTGTTTATTTTTCATTAATGCAATCAATAACCTCAACAATAATTCATTTATTTAGTTACCGCAAAGTTTTCCTAAAAATTACCAATGCAACCTATTTTCACAAGTCCCTGAGTTCGACCCTGGACTTACCAGGAAACTCAGTGGAGTTTACACTTGGATTCCGCCGAGGAAACTTGAGTGCTCAATGCAATTTCACCATCGCATATCATCCATAGCATCAAGTTTTTGGCGCAGTTGCCGGGGACTTCGGCAAAATAGTGTGCTAACGGTAATTTTTCTGAATTCTTTGAAGACTCTCAATCTCTGGCGAATTACGACCCGGAGATTTAGAGGACGTTTAGACGGTGATTGAGAGACTGCCAACAATAACCACAGTCAGATAAAGAAGAGATGGCGGAGCAGCCTGGAAACGGAGCACCAAACGAAAACAATGTCATGGCGAATCCAATCCTGCTGGCAAACGATCATAATAGACCCACTAGGGACTATGCATCATCAAACCTCTATGATTTCTCTCCAGGAATCATGAGGCCTGCCCTTGATGGAAGCAGATTCGAAATGAAATCGGTGATGCTGTAGATGATCCAGACTGCAGGACATTTGGAGGCCGACGTGGCGAGGACCCGCACGCCCACCTCCAAAGCTTTATTGAAATCTGCAATACTTTTGTGTTCCCGAATATCTCTGTCGAAGAAGATCGACCAACTTTGTTCCCATTTTCTCTTTGTGATCAGGTAAGGAAATGGACGTATTCTCTTGATCCGAGAGAGATCACTTCTTGGGAATAGGTCGTGGAGAAGTTTATGAAGAAATACTTTCCGCCTACTGAGAATGCTAGACGAAGGAAACTCATAAAAAATTTTGAACAAGACATGGATGAATCACTCCGTGATGCCTAGGCGAGGTTTAAGAGGTTGGTCGGGGATTTTCCACAGAATGGTTTGCCAGACTGCCTTCAGATGGAAATTTTTTATCATGGTTTGAATCCCGCTTCGTAGACTACTACCAATGCGGCAGCCGCTGGTGGTCTGCTTGAGAAAACGTATGATAAGGCGAAGAATATCTTGGATCGCATCTCTAAAAACCATGAAGACTGGAGAGAAAGTGACCAAAGATTGAGAATCAAAGACAATGACGAAAGTAATGGTGCTATTGCCTCACTACAAAATCAGAAGATCGAAACGATGAACTTAATTCAGGGAATTACGATCAGCAGCCCAACACTGCAAAATGGCAAATCAATGTAATCAATCAAAACACCGTAAGGTGTGTGACTTGCGGTGATGGGCATACGATGGAAGAATGCCCGCAAAATCCACAATCCGTTTACTTTGTGAAAAATAATCCCTTTTCGAATACCTACAATCTCGAGTGGAGAAACCACCCCAAATTTGCATGGAAGAATCAACAACAGAACTTCCAATCCGTGGCGCAGAAAGAAGGGCCACCTGGATTTTTCCTACGCAACAACGGTTAGACAAGCAATCAAGCAAGTAGCTCACAACCACCGCAATCCTCTTCCTTGGAGAGCCTATTAAAGCAATATATAGAGAAAAACGAAATTGTGCTTCAGAGTCAGGCTACGTCCATCCGCAATCTAGAGTTACAGATGGGCTAGATTGCAAGTGAGCTAAAGAGTATACCGTAAGGGGCTTTGCCGAGTTCAACAGAAATCCCACGCAACTCGGAGGGATCAGGTAAAGAACAATGTTAGATTGTGACATTGCGAAGCGGGAAGACTGTGGAGGGAGAAAAGAAGGAGCTTAGTCGGACAGCTCCCATTGCGGCAGAACCTAAAATTGCGGTGACGGAAGAAGAAGAAAAGGAAAAAGAAGCAGTAGAGCCAGAGGATGCATCGACCTCAAAGCCAACTGAGACGGAGATTGTGAAAGTGCAGATACCCCCTTTCCCGCAGAGACTAAGGAAGAAAAAGAATGAAGAGGTACAGTACCAACATTTCCTGTCTATGTTAAAGCAATTACATATTAATATTCCTTTTAATGAAGTGATTGAGGAGATGCCTGCCTGCGTAAAGTTTCTGAAGGATATGGTAACCAAGAAGAGGGGCACTGGTAAGTTTGCCACGATGGTGCTAACTTAATGTTCAAAATCAATAATTCCACCGAAGATGAGCGATCCTGGGACATTTACTATACCATGCTCCATAGGAGGGCTGTACATCGAGCAAGCATTGTATGACGTTGGAGCCAGCATCAATTCGACGCCTCTGTCGATTTTTAAGCAGCTGAATGTGGGGTAACTTGTCCCCACGACCGTGACTCTCCAACTAGCCCATCGATCTTTGGTGCATCCAGAGGGGAAGGTGAAGGATGTGTTGATCACCATTGACAAATTTATCCTACCAGCCGACTTCATCATTTTATATTACGAGGCCGACAAGGATGTGCCCATCATACTGGGGTGACCATTTTTATCAATAGGTGATGCTTGAATTTTATGAAGTGGAAATTATGGATGATATGTGTTGGTGGATTACATTGTGCACTCAAGTTTCCTCAGAGGAATCAGAGTGTAAATTCCTCTGAGTTTCCTGGTAAGTCCAGGGTCAAACACAGGGACTTGTGAAAATAGTTGCATTGATAATGTTTATGAAAACTTTGTGGTAACCAAGTAAATAAATAAAAGTGTGGGTGTGTTGTTGCGTTGATAAAAAAAAAGTGTAAATATATGCAGCGGATTTGAGAAAAATAGTTGCATTGATAGATGTAATAAGTATGCGATTAACGGGTTGAGAAGATCTTTAGCTAGCATTACTCGGGAATGCGTCAAACTTTGCGATCAGGTTATAACCATGCACAGCAAGTCATTTCCCAATGTAAATGCGATGCTCCTAAGTCTAGGACGCATGTGTTGAATGCAAAATGTCCATAGAGCTTATCACTAAGTCTCTACTCTTGTCCTATGCGTTGATGCAAAATGCATGTAAGCAAGGTGACCGCATACAATCATATCTTATTGCTAAGATTCATGCAATGCGTTAATGACAAATAGTGCTCATTCCTAAGCACCTATCTCTCGTTTTTGTGTTCTAACCTGGTTCTTCCAAACCTAGATTCTAACCTGACCTTCCCAAGTCTAGATCTTGTCCTTAGGTTACCCTCCCGAGTATTTCTAATAAACGAATGAAGCATACACAAACAAGATAATCACAAGGAATGAAGACTCCCTAGTTGTGCTAGCTAAATTCTTTTCAATCCATTCAACTGTTTTAGCTACACATGCATAAATTACATAGAGTGAATAGATATAGAGGAAGATGTTCCGTTCTTATAACTAAATTGAGTACAAAATGATAATGAAAATTAAACATAGAGAGCCTGGTAGCAATTCCTTGCTGACCGAGGCTTTTTACACTGAATCTCTATTCTGATCTACAAATATTCCTGCTTCCACGAGCGTCGGCCCTCTCTCTATCTTGGAGCTTCCGGTGCTTTCCCAAGCTTGCCGGAACGATCTATTGGCACATCTTCTTCCTCACGTCCGCCTTAAAATGAAAGAAGACTATGGACAAAGACGCAAACTTGTAAAATGATGAAATAATCAACTTCTTCACCCCTTCTCTGAAGAATGCACTTGGTATTTATAGGGCATCAAAGGTGAAAGGCAGCTTCTCTCTCCTGGTTGTACAGATGGGACAGCTTTAATTCCTGACTGATGCGTCGGATAATTGTCACCGATAAAGCTGGATGTACTTTTTGACCATTATCTGCTATGAACTTAATTTGGATTTGACTGCTGTCAGCTTTCCGTCCCATCGATCTTAATTGTCCTTTCATCTGGATGCGCCCACCAGGTTGCGGTGATTCTTCTTGGGTGAATGTTTGCGAGCACGACTAACGCAAAGTCTTGCGGTGAAGTTGCGCTTGACCAATGTATTCCTATGATCACATTCTTTGCATTGCATTAACGCATTATTCTAAACAAAAATATAAAGATCAACTGCTCTAATGCATTGGACGCATGTAACCACAATATTATAGAATTTATGTTTAATGGACGCAATTTAACATATTTCATCAATGCAATCTGACATTGTTTAAGGATTCAGTACTATGATAACGTGCATTTCTACCCGTTATCACGCCCCCAAATTTAAACAATGCTTGTTCTCAAGCATAAGCTAAAGATTCCTTTAGCAAGTTAGCCGCAAAGTTCTTTCCCTAGATTTCTCAAGGATACTTCGTTCAAATCCTATAAGCCAGAATTTTCTTAAGTCTTATTCAAATCTCTTCCTAAAATACTTCTAAGACTTAGGGATTGCAAGCTTAACTTTCAAAACGACTTTACTGAATTTCGGAACATTGCATGATTTATTTCAAAGAGAAAATTTTCTACTGGGGTGTCAAATGATTTCTCCTTCCACAAAAATTTTCTTCATCGCTATTTTTTCTGATCTTGCACTGATCCGAGTGCCTTGCCTTCTTTTTGGCTTGCCCCCACGGGTCTCATGTGGACATCCAACTACGAGTAGTGCACTCTTTCTCATACTAAATCATACCAACTTGGCAGTGGAGTTGCAGCCATTTATTTATGCGTTGATCCTGGTGACTTACTTTTGTTTTGGATTGCCCCCACGTGTGTCATGCAGACATCCAACTACGGGTAAGTACCTTCCACAACTTAACTCTTATCAACATGGGTTCCCCATTGCGTTGACAGTAGAGTTCCCCATTGCGTTGACAATGGAGTTGTTATTTTCAATTTTTTTATAGCAAGGTCGAAAATAAATACCATAAATACCTCACCTCAAAATTAAAATACAACAATGTCCTCATTGCCAAAAAAAATTAAAATAGGTCATGCGATGGTCATAGAATGCATTGTAAAGAGAGTTTGAAAGAAAGCTAGCAAACCCCTAACTTCTAGAAATATTTCATGAGGTGACTATCTTAAGATTTAAGTTGACTCTAGTATAGACCAAAGAGATAGAAACATATCATCATTGAAATCATACTTGGTGAAGAACAACATGCGGTAAACTACTAAATTTATCTACTCGACAAATGATTGCGGTAATCAGGGAGGATGCGGTGATAAAACTTTGAAAAATAACATGCAATGTGATAGCGCAAAATTTGAAATAAAGATAAGGAAGAGTACACCCCCAAATTTTGCGCTATCGTCCGCATTGAGTATTGATGCTTCCATCCTTGCGACGATCTTTGCTTCTGTGGATTGCGGTGATGGAATCATAATATTTGCTTGTTCTTGTAGTATCTCCTCAATCCTATGCCTTAATCCTTGTAAACAGACAAAGAGAGGGTCAAATGATTTCAAAACAAAACAACAATTTTTTTTTTTTTAGAGAGAAAAATAAGTAAAATACAGCTAGTAGTAACATGACGAAGAGTTAATTGCTCAAGAGTTGAGTAAGGGATAGTCTGGGTTTTTCAACTTTGCGGAGGCTGTTTCTGGCTGAAAATCTCCTCCACAATATGCTTTGATCCGTTGTCCATTAACTTTAAATGTTCGACTGCTATCCTCGGTGATTAGATCCACTGCACCATGTGGAAATACTTCTTTGATGATGAGGGACCAGACCAGCGTGATTTTAATTTTCCTGGGAAAAGCCGCAATCTTGAATTGAAAAGTAAGACCTTCTGCCCGATTTGGAGGTTTCTAGTGCATATAATGAGTATGCGATGAACGGGTTGAGAAGAACTTTAGCTAGCGTTACTCAGGAATGTGTCAAACTTTGCGATCATGTTACAACCATGCACAACAAGTCATTTCCCAATGTAAATGCTATGCTCCTAACTCTAGGATGCATGTGTTGAATGCAAAATATCCATAGAGCTTATCCCTAAGTCTCTACTTTTGTCCTATGTGTTGATGCAAAATGCATGAATGCAAGGTGACCGCATACAATCATATCTTATTGCTAAGATGCATGCGATACGTTGATAGCAAATAGTGCTCATTTCTAAGCGTCTATCTCTCGTTTATGTGTTCTAATCTGGTTCTTCCAAACCTAGATTCTGACCTGACCTTCCCAAGTCTAGATCCTGTCCTTAGACTACCCTCCCGAGTATCTCTAATAGACGAATGATTTAAAGTCAGCAACAATCAACTACCCTGGAGGGTAAGTGGTTGGTCGCATTAAGTAGTGTATGCATTGTTCACTAGGGATAGTAACAATCTTGCATCAGCCAAGTTCATGCGATTGTCTTGTATTATGTATGCTTCATTCGTCCATTAGGGATACTCGAGAGGGTAGTCTAAGGATAGGATCTAGGCTTGGGAAGGTCAGGTCAGAATCTAGGCTCGGGAGAGTCAGATTAGAACACATATTACAATAAATAAGAGCTTAGGAATAAGCATTATTTGCTATTAACCCATCGCATGCATCCTAGAGATAGGATACGATTGTGTGCGGTCACCGCAACGTTGTATGCATTTTGCATCATCGCATAGTAAAAGAGTAAAGACTTGGGAATAAGCTCTATGGACACTTTTTCATTCAACACATGTGTCCTAGACTTAGAAGCACCGCATTTGCATTGGAAAATGATTTTCCATACATGAGTGTAGCATGATCGCATTGGCTTGCGTTGACTAAGGTTGCCCTTGTGGTCACTCTTAAGGGTTGCAATGAAATCATCTCCGCATTTTATCTATTTTCCCATATATTTATTTCATGTCAAGGTTTGCCGTATCTCTACCTTTCATGCATATTCTCATTGTGTTGTCTGTTAGATAGGAGTAAGAGTAGGGTTAACTTTGCAACCTCTCTTCCATTCTTTTATTTAAATCGCTGCATACACATTACTGCATACATATAGCTACAAGTCCCTGTGTTCGACCTTGGATTACCCGAGAAACTTGCGTTGGAATTATAATTGGTTCCAGTGTAAGAAACTTGTGATAGGACGCATGGTCATCGTATACATTTATTAACGCATTATCAGTCCAACGCATGACCATCGACACATGACTATCAACGCATATCTTAGGAACATGCATCGCATACCACGTCGAAGGGATTTTAGTTGTTAAATAAATTGACTTCTAAATTCCCGTCATCAGTGTTCTTGGATGAGCAGTTGTTCCATATTGAAGAATTGCCTTGGTATGTAGACATAGTCAATTATCTGGTTTACGAGCAATTTCCTGAAGATTATACCTACCACCAATAGAGGAAGCTTAAACACGAATGCAGACATTATTATTAGGATGAGCCGAATCTGTATAAAAGAGGGGCAGACCAGATTTTGCGATTATGCATACCAAATGCTGCTCAACAACGCATATTATCGCAATGTCACGACTCGCCATATGGTGGGCACTTTGGAGGGCAGCACACTGTAGCTAAAGTTTTACAGAGTGGATTCTTTTGGCCTACATTGTTCAAGGATGCAGTTGACTACGTAATGTAGTGTGATCGGTGCCAATGCACAAGTAACATTTCATGGAAACATGCAATGCCAATGAACACAATCTTGCAGCTTGAATTATTCGACATGTGGGGTATTGATTTCATGGGACCATTCCTTCCCTCGAATGGTAAACATTACATTTTATTAGCCGTCGATTATGTATCCAAGTGGGTAGAGGAAGTGGCATGCGTTGCAAGCGATGCGGCGGGTCTCCCAATTTCTGAAGAAACACATTTTCACTCGTTTTGGTACTGCCCATGCCATCATAAATGATGAAGGGTCCCATTTTGTCAACCATACTGTTAAGGAGTTTCTGCGCAAATACAACATTCTCCACAAAGTGGCCACCGCATACCATCAGCAGACGAATGGTCAGTCTGAAGTGTCCAATCGAGAAACTAAGCTGATACTTGAGAAGGTAGTAAGGCCTTTATGAAAAAATTGGGCAACAAAGCTTGACGATGCGTTGTGGGCATACCGGACTGCATTTAAGACACCAATAGGTATGTCCCCATATGCATTGGTATTTGGGAAGGCGTGTCACTTACCTCTGGAGCTGGAGTATAAGGCATTGTGGGCGGTAAAGAAGCTGAACTTTGATTTGAAGAAAGCAGGAGAAGCGCGAAAAATGCAACTGGTCAAGCTAGAAAAATGGAGGATTAACGCATATGAGAATGCGAAGATTTACAAGGAGCGCACCAAGCGCTGGCATGATCAATGCATGTGCAGTAAGAACCTCCAAATCGTGCAGAAAGTACCTCCAAGTGGGCAAAAGGTCTTGCTTTTCAATTCGAGACTACGACTCTTCCCTGACAAGTTAAAATCACGCTGGTCCGAACCATTCGTCATTAAAGAAATATTCCAACATGGTGTGGTGGAGCTGATTACCGAAGACGGGAGCCGTATGTTTAAAGTTAATGGGCAACGAGTAAAATCGTATCATGGAGAAGGCTGGCATCGCCAAGTCGAGTCCGTAGAACTAAGAAACCGTGAATGGAGAAGGAAGTAGGTGGTCCCTACACTGTCAGACGATCGAAATTCATCAGGGACGCAAGTTTGGGGAACCATGGAATCTTCAATTTTTCTCTACTACTCTAAATTTTCATTACACAATATCTTTTCAACTTTATCTACTCTTTTACTTCTTTAAAAAAAAAACACGTGGTTTTGTTTAAAATCATTTGACCCTCTCGCTGTTTTCTTTTTTTTTTTTTTTTTGCAATGGTCGAGGTGCAGGATTGCGGAGGTATTACACGAAGAAGCATTTTATCTTACTCCATCACCGCAATCCAATAAAGAGAGATCGCCGCAAAGAAGGATGCATCAACATATAATGCGGGCGACAACGCAAATTTGGGGGTGTATTCTTCCTTATCTCCATTTCAAATTTTGCGCTATCACATCGCATCTTAGTCTTAAAAGTTTAATCATTGCATCCTTTTTGATTACTGCAATCATTTGATGTGGATAAATTTAGTAAGTTACCGCATTCTGTCTCTTTGCCAGATATGATTTCAATGATGAAAAACATGCTTCTATTTCTTTCGTATATACTAGAGTCAACTTAACCTTAAGATAGCCACCTCATAAAATATTTCTAGAAGTTAGGGGTTTGCTAGATTTCTTTCAAACTCTCTTTACAAAGATTTCTTAGAACATCGCATGCTTTATCTCAATCTTTTGGTAATGAGGACATTGCCGCATTTTAAATTTGAGGGAGAGGTATTTATTTTCGACCTTGCTACTTCTCTAAGAAAAAGAAAAAGAAAGAAAAAGAAAGAAAAAGAAAGGAAAATTGTGAGAATAACAACTCCATTGTCAATGCAAGGGGAACCCATGTTGATAAGAGTTAAGTTGTGAAAGACACTTACCCGTAGTTGGATGTCTGCATGACACACGTGGGGCCAAGCCAAAACGAAAGTAAGTCACCAAGATCAACGCATAAATAAATGACTGCAACTCCACTGCCAAGTAGGTATGAGTTTAGTCTGAGAAAGAGCGCATTGCTCGTAGTTGGATGGTTGCATGACACACGTGGGGGCAAGCCAAAACAAAGACAAGGCACTTGGATCAGCACAAGGTAAAAAAAAATAACAATGTCAAGAAATATTCATTTGACACCCCGATGGAAAAATTTTTCCTTTATAAAACATACGATGTTCTAGGAGTTAGTAAAATCTTTTTGAAGGTTAATCTTGCGGTCCCTAGGTCATAGAAATATTTTGAGGAGACTTGAACAAGACATAAAGAAACTTTGGTATATAGGATTTGAACGAAGTATCCTTGAGAAATCTAGAAAAATAACATTGTGGTTGACTTGATAAAGGAAATCTTTAGCTTATGCTTGAGGACAAGCATTGTTTAAATTTGGGGGTGTGATAACGGGCAGAAATGCATGTTATCATAGTGCTAAGTCCATAAACAATGTTGGCTTGCGTTGATAAAACATGTTAAATTGCGTCCATTAAGCATTAATTTCATAATATTGCGGTCGCATGCGTTCATCGCATAGGAATAGTTTATTTTTTTTATTTTTATGCAGAATATGCGTTGACGCAAGGCGAAAATTGCGATCATAGGAAATCATTGGTCGAGCGTAGCATTACCGCAAGGCTTTGTTGTGATCGTGTTCGCAAGCATTTGCTCAAGAAGGATTGCCGCAACTTGGTTGGCACAACATGGTGGCTGCATCTGGGTGAAAGGCTAAATAATCATGATGGGACAGAAAGCTGATGACAGTCGAATCCGAATTAAGTTGATAGTCGCTTAACGATAACAAGTACATTCAGCTCTTCGGTGACAAATATTCGACACATCAGTCAGGGGAATTAAAGTTGTCCCATCTGTGCAATCATGAGAGAGAAGTTGTCGTTCACCCTGGATGTTCTATAAATACCAAAAGCAACCTTCAAAAAAGGGGTTCACGATCCTATAGATTCAGCTGTTGTTCACCATTCACCAATTCAAAATTTCATACATTCGGATCGCACGTCTTTGTTCATAGTTTCCTTTCGTTTCAAGGCGGGCGTGAGAGAGGAAGGTTGTGCCGACAGATCATTTCGACAAGCTTATGAGAGTGCCAGAATCTTTAAGGACAGAGAGAGGGCCGACACCTGCAGAAGTTGGAACATCTTTGGAGTCGAATAGAGATTTACAATGTAAAAGCCTCGGTCAGCAAGAAATTGCTACCAAGCTCTCTATACTTTCATCTTCCATTATTATTTTGTACTCAACTCATTTATCGAAATGGAATTCACTTCTCTATATCTGTTCACTCTCTGTTATTTATGCATGAGTAGCTAAATCAGTTGAATGGGTTGAGAAACATGTAGCTAGCACAACTAGGGAATCTTCCTTCTATGTGATTATCTTGTAATATGTATGCTTCATTCGTCCATTAGAGATACTCAGGAGGGTAGTCTAAGGACAGGATCTAGGCTTGGGAAGGTCAGGTTAGAATCTAGGCTCGTGAGAGTCAGATTAGAACGCATAATCAAGAGATAGAAGCTTAGGAATAGGCACTATTTGCTATCAACGCATCACATGCATCCTAGAGATAGGATATGATTGTCTGCAATCACCTTGCCTTTATTCATTTTGCATGATCGCATAGGGAAAGAGTAGAGACTTAGTGATAAGCTCTATGGACACTTTTGCATTCAACACATGCGTCCTAGACTTAAGAGCATGGCATTTGCATTGGAAAATGACTTGCTATGCATTGTTGTAGCATGATCGCATAGTCTGACGCATTCCCAAGTAACGCTAGCTAAAGACCTTCTCAACCCGTTCATCTGCATACTTAGTGCATCTATTACACAACTGACTTTTCTCAAATCCACCGCATTTGTTTATTTTTCATTAACGCAATCAACAACCTCAACAACAATTCATTTATTTAGTTACCGCAAAGTTTTCCTAAAATTTACCAATGCAACCTATTTTCACAAGTCCCTTAGTTCGACGCTGGACTTACCAGGAAACTCAGTGGAGTTTACACTTGGATTCCGCTGAGGAAACTTGAGTGCTCAATGCAATTTCACCATCGCATATCATCCATAATTCACTTCATAAAATCAAGCATCAGTTAGCTCTCAAAAAGAGCTAATATTCCTAGCTTAATTCGAGCTCGTTAGTGGATTTTATGTGTTTATTTCCCTTTTTTTTAAGTAACGAGCAACCAAGAGGTAGAATTAATCATTTGGTGAAGAACGAGGTTAATTTAAAGCAATTTGGAGTTAATTTAAATATTCGGGCTTCAAAGGAGTTGAAAAGACCAAAATGCAATCAAGTTCCACCGAGTATGAGGCAGCCATCGAGCACCATCAAGTACCATTGAGTAAAGGTATTTATTTTAACCTAAAATTCACAAAACAAAAGCTAACTATTACAAAAGCAAAGAGTCTCCGGTTCAAACAGGCGAACCAGGTCTTCAACCATCCGGTCGAAGTCTGTGTCTACACTGATCGTGTACCAAATTTCCTCGCGATCGTCTACACGAAAGAGTAAACGCTTTACTCAATTATTTACCAATGCTTCCAGAGCTTAACGATCGCTTAGCAACGATCATGTACCTTTTACTATGCGATGAATCATAAGATATGCGATCGTGCAGTGCGCAACATATAACGCAAACCTTAAATGATCATCTAAATGATAGCGATGCGGTAAAGCACAATCGTCTAAACGATCGCTGAGCGAGCGCCTAAATATCATATACCGCGTGATCATGTAGTCAGTAAATATGCGATGAAACATGCTAACTACACGATCATTTAGTGCGCATGTCTTTTATTAAACGATATGAATCAAATGCTCCCACTCGATCATTTACCTCTAGCGTCTATGTGATCGGGCAACCAACGCTACGTGATAGAGTAAACTCTGTAGGCCATCGTTTAGTAAATACTACACAATTACGTAGAAAATTCTACATGATCCTCTACCTGAGGCTACACGACACGACCAACTCTTGGTCTTCTTCTTCGCTAAGAACCGCATCTCCATGCTTCGAAACTTCATCACGATCGACTCAACAAACTCAAACACTTTGAATTATAAACTCGATTGCTTGTTAATTATGCAAAAAAACACAAGGGCCCTTACAAATTAACACTTTGAATTTAAAGAAAACTTTAAATGAAGGTAATTAACCTGTAAATATTCATCAACGCCATCAACAAATGCATTTAACACTTAAATGTAAATGTAGAAAACCCACCACGACTGTAAAAGAAGTTCAAAACAGAAATGAAATTTGGAATATCAGAACAACCTAACTCTGTTACCAATTGAAGGAAATCAGACAAGAGGATTTTCATGAGCAGCGAAATGATCGTTCAAAATTTCATTCGAAATTGAGCATACACAATTACAGTACAAGATACGAAAACTTACAGATCATGCACAATATGAAATTACAACATGCTTAACAAAGATCAAGAGAAAGATTATACATACATTTGAAGATTCATCTTCAAACACCCTTGATCACGAATGCTCGTTCAATCTCCAAGACAGCAATACACAAACGCTTGAACACAATGACCACAACATAGCACGATCAACAGCAACCTCGAACTCAACGATCTCCAAGATCACGAACCCAACGAACCGCCTCAAACGCCTCGACCTCAGTTGAGTTGAGTAAGATATCACCACAATGGCTACCTTTGTATTCTCAATGTGAGAATCCAGAAGTGTGGGCTCTGTGTGGACTTGGTTAGAGGAAGAGAACAGAGGAATAACACTTGTGTAAATGATTGAGCAAGTGGGAGATGACAAAAGTCTATCGTATAGACGAATGCCCTATCGTTTAGCAAATGCTCCGCGATCGTTTAGCTACAACCAGCTTAGTGAACTATCGTGTAGTGTCAACCCACAATCATTTAGTCTCTCTTTCAGCTATTGTTTAGTGAATCCAATTCACTTGACAGCGATCCATGAGTAATTTCCAAGAATAGAAGATCTCTCAAATCTAAATATCTACTAAATTTAGGAAAACAGTTTTCCTTTTATCTCACGGTTACCATGAAACCACCAATGACCTCCCACTCAATTGGTTATTAGAGAAAAAGATATAATTATCCAATAATTAATATTATTATAAATATATATGATAACCAACTTACCATATTATATTTATAACCTATAGTTTTAATATTTCATCTCATGAAACATATAAACCATAATTCTTTTTCTATTTCATGGTACTTAATGTAAATCTCATTTACATTAATCCTCTACTTGATGTATCTCATACATCACACCAATCATATCATATATAACCGAATTTCCTCTTGTCAATTTGAACATTTCAAATTAACACCAAGAACTGATTTTCAACTTGAATCCATTGAGCTACCAAGAGGACCTTATGGACCTGTTGCATAAACCTCCAATGGTACATGAATAACTAACTAAACTCTTTAGTCACGGGATCCACAATCCGTTAACTGTCAGGCACTCCAATAAAGATCAATAGTTGCACTCTCCTTACTACAAATATATTTTGTGTTCATATCAACAATCAATGGTGTGATAACTCTTCACCGATCGCTCGTAAGTATAGTTGGACCAATAACTGTTATGCCCCTGTAGTTACATCTAACTCCTTAAGTACCATTGATCCCTCTAAAGAACATAAGTCATAGTCCTACTATAATGAAAATTTTATGATGTTTCGTTTATGGTCAACAACTTGTTAGGTTGCCGGCGTCGTATGGATGTATGCACTTTGCGATAATGATAATGCGATACTACGTTCTAAATGTGTGTGATGATAATGATGTGCGTTTGTAGTATACATTCGTGTAGTGTACGCGTGTCATAAGTTATCTTACGCTGGAACCAAGTATAATTCCAACACAAGTTTCTCAGAGTGATCTGAGATCAAACATGAGGATTGCAATGATTAATGCGATATGCGACCGATAAAAAAAAGAATAATGAATTGATTTAAGGAAAGTAAAGTGCGGTAAAGAGTAAATTATGATAACGAATAGAATGCGATGATAAATAAAGTTGCGGTGATAAAGTAAATCAATAAACAATTAAATATACAAAGTGAGGATTGGCTGTGAAGATGTGTAAACGTATCTGATGAATGCGGTGGAAAGTCTTGTGAAATGAGTCAGAAAGTGAACGGGTTGAGGGAAAGGACATCGCAAGTTCGTCAATCTTGTTGAGGACGCAACTAAGGTTCCGCTTTCCCTTGGCTTACACCTTTTAGTGATTGGCCACGTTCCCATATGTCTATGGTGAAATAGGGATGAACGTGATGAACGCAAGGTTGTTTCCATCTCTGGAAATACTTCTCGTTTTAGTTAATGCATTCTTCCAACCTTCTTTCGAGAGGCAGAATAACATCTTCACTTCTGCTTTCATAGGTGAAGATGTTGTTGAGCATGCTTTAGCTAAACTCAGCCAATTTCTTCAACAAAGATTAACTTACTCGCTTAATCCTTCTCTGTACCCTAGGGATTAGTTATACATGATGAAGAAAATGGATGATGAATGTATGGAGAAGAACAGAGAAATGACGATGAATACAATAATGATATTAAAATGTAAGTATAAGCCTTTGTTACAGATAGTGAATGAAAGATTAGAGATGAACACAGTAGATGAATAGAAAATGAGAAAAAATATGAAAAGAGTGTCAATGTCTTGACACAGCTCCCAATCGGAGACTATTTGCTTGCCGACGTGTGGTAGGAATGTTGTGGAAAGCTTCCCTCTTAGGCTTGTTTTCCAGGTAGAAGTGATCTTTGCACAGAGTTTCTTCTTTGGGAATGGAAATAATTGCTTACTCCAGAGACTTACATTTCGGTCTTGTCTTGTCTTTCTCCCCAGATTTTCTCTCAGTTGTCTCTTCAGACCAGCCTCCTCTCTTTGAATTTGATGTAGCTATTTATAGACCTTGGCACCCTTTGTATCAGTGGTCCTGCTCTAAAAAGCTGATTTTTCCTACCATTGCTTGTGGAATCGTTCGCTCTGCTCCACGTTCAATTTGTCAGAATCGTACAATAGAAAAGCTGTACAATTTCAGAAGTCCTTGCGAATGCGTCGCTCTTTACATCTACGATCGATCGCCGCATGCGGTGTAATTGTTTTGATCTTTTATCGATTGTCGCATGCGGTGGAAATGCGTTGATCATTTGAATCCATGATCGATCATCGCATGCGTTGCAATTGCATTGTTCTTTTTCGTTCTCGATTGCTCGTCACATGCAGTGTGAACGCATTGTTCATTTTTGTCCTCGAGCAGTTGTGCGGTGACCTGTTTTCCTGCAAAACAAAGACTTGAACATTCCATTTTGCTATTGTAATGGGGTTAGCGGGTATGCTTACGACACTTATACAATTTTAGCATTTCTAAGCCAATTTCTATACGGTCGATGCAACTTTTCCTTCTTTTTGCCGCATAATCTAATTAAAACGGTATAAATAACTTGTATTTCTAGAAGTATCACCTACTATGACTGAGTTCTCTCTTCCAAAGAGAAGTTGTGGCTGCTATGTTCAAGATTCGGAATAAGCCTTTAAGGGAGTAATCTATCTATTTACCCTACTTCGGGGAAGGAGTGAACTCCATCTTGTGTAACAGAGTTCCCAGCTCCCAAATCAGACAAATCTCCAAAAAGGTAGGTATGTTGAGTTAGAAATCTGGCCATTCTGATCCATACTAATCAAAGGACCGCCCTCAAGGGCAGGAGTTCCCAAAACACTCAAGATTAAGGTCATGTCACCTATGGTTATTTAGGTGAGATGTAAGTCTCAAGTATCAACGATGTTATATAAAGAGACTAGTCATCTCGTGGTCAGGTCTTATACAAACTCCTGTATAGGACACCCTCGCTCGCATGTCTCCATATGAATGGTCAGGATCTACCATCTGTAGTAGTTCACAACACTTTCAAACCTCTACAAAGTGGGTCGTATCCGTAGTGTCACAGGATCAGGTATCTCTCCTTAATCCTTATACTACAAATCTTTAGGTTATCACTTAAGACATGATCCACTTGTTTATCTCATATATATGCCTATGTTTACATACAATGACCATGGAGATTTGTTTATTAGATATGAGTAAATGTCAAATAAAATAACTCTTATTTTATTCATAACCATATGTACAGTTTACAAACTACGAGACTCCGAGAGAATTAGGACACCAATCCCAACAATTTTATAGCTATAGATTTCATATTTTAATTTGATAAAAAATTGTAGTGACCCCTGTGTTTTTGGACATTTATCATGAAATTCGTTGTATTATGTAAGTCTACGTGTATGTTACCTCTTAAAAAGAGCTAAATTCCTAGCTTAATTCGAGCTTGTTAGTGGATTTTATGTGTTTATTTTCCTATTTTGTAAGTAATGAGCAATCAAGAGGTAGAATTAATCATTTAGTGAAGAACAGGGTTAATTTGAAGCAATTTGGAGTTAATTTGAACATTCAGGCTTCAAAGAAGTTGAAAAGACCAAAATTCCATTGAGTTCCAACGAGTATGAGGCAGCCATCGAGCACCATCAAGTACAATCGAGTAAAGGTATTTATTTTAACTGCAAGCAGACTGGAAATTGCATTGGCTATTGGGGTTTGTGCCAGATATTAATTCTGCCCCAGAAACAGTTACTTGCTAAGTGTTAAAAAGAATAATTAAATACATTAATGGCACAAGTTATTATGGTTTACTATACACTTTTGATACAAGTAGCTCTCTTGTTGGCTACTGTGATTCTGATTAGGCTAGGAGCTCTGAAGATAGGGAAAGTACTTATAGAGGGTGTTTCTTTCTTGGGAACAACTTGATTTCATTGTTTAGTAAGAAACAAATCAGTGTTTCTTTGTCAATAGCTAAAGTTGAGTACATTGTAGTAGGGAGTAGTTGTACTCAGTTAATTTGGATGAAGTAAATATTATAAGAGTATGATGTCCCACAAGATATCACGACTCTTTACTGTGACAACATGAGTGCTATCAATATTTCTAAAAATCCTATCCAACACAGCTGAACTAAGCACAATGACATACATCACCACTCCATCTATGACCTTGTTAAGATTAAACAGATCATGTTAGAGTGTATTAACACAAAAAATCGAATTACAGATGTTTTTACAAAGGCTTTAGATGCTATCTAGTTTGAGGCTTTAAGAGCTGCTTTGGGCCTATGTATTCTGAAGGTGTAACAATTAATCATTTGGGCCAATCTGAGAAGAAGTTTGGCCCATCACGTGTGCAAGCTCATTTTGAAAATTGAAATTAAAACTGTCTTAAGAATGGTAGTTGAGGAGGTATGGCCAATTAATTATGTTTAGTTTTAAATCACTTTTGAATTCGTTATGTGTCATGGTAGGTTTTCTTGCTACATCGTGGATTTGTTCATTCTTCAACTGTCTCTCTTCAACGTTTGTTTTTTTTCTTGCCGTGCTAAGTCTATTCTAATCATGAGCACTCGTCGAGGTACTCATATCTCTAACTATAAGATGGTCAGAATCAAAGAAAAGATGAGAGGAAATTGCATGTCATGAAGGATGTTCCTCCTCGTACTGCCATTAAATATGGTATTAGAGTTCGTGGGTTGTCTTTCTTAAAGAAGGAAATCGACATTCCTTCTCCCTCGGCAAAACGTCGTCGCTCTATACAGTGAAAGAAATCGGCATTCCATCTCCCACGGCAGCGGCTTGGGACAACATGTGGAAAATTGCTATAAACGACACCGATTTTAGAGTCATATGAGAGAGATTTTTCCATAGAGTGAGAGAAGAGCTTCCTACCCTTCGCGAGGACTCCGACAGTGAAAAACGGCAGCAGACAAGCTTAGGCGGCGTTGGAAATGGTAGTTACGGCAGCTGGCATTGGGCGTGTCCAGGGCGACGTGGGTTTAGTCTGTTCTACACCAGGAAGAGAGAGAGAGAGAGATGGGGGGTCTTTGCGGTTGGAATACCAAAACTAAAAAGTTTTATTTTTCTAACACACTTATGTGTATTTAATAACCAAGTCAAAACCCTAGGTTTGACTTCCTTCCATTCCCATTCTAAATTTCCAAATCTCTCAAAATTCTCTATCTATAATGAATTTAAAATCCAATAATTTGAGATAATTAATTTAATTTTTTTTATTTCAAGTGTTACACCCACTAACATTGGTCGTTTGCTTCTTAACCCCAGCTTGGTATTGTAAAATATATGATCGGTGACCTAACATATTCTTTGGGTATGAATATAAAAATACATTTTGACACATATGGAATGCCAAGTTCTAACAAATATAATAGATAATAAGTGTCAATAATTTTTACATTGGACATTTTAACCATGTCAACAAATTTCATATTCTTGACATTTTTAACATATCAAACATAACTTGACGTTGTTCTCTTATTAAATTCAACACTTATTCTTGACACTACTTTCTTGATATTTTTAAAAGAGTCAAGCGAATGGAAGTTTGACAATGAAAAAGTATCCAGACATAGCTTTCCTTGTAATGGTCATATTGTCTAACTGTTGAACTGTTAGAATAATAACTTTATACATAATGTCTAATTCATTTATTTAATATATACATGTGTATCTATATTTTGTGATTGAGAGAGAAAAAGAATGAATATAGTTTACCAATATCTTTATGTATATATAGATTACATTGTTCTAAAAGATCATTAAAAAGCACACAAGTACAGATTGTGATACAAAACACAAATACAACATAGTTGATAAAGATAAATTGAGAATTATTATTAAGATTTGGATATGTCAAAACCTCTTTTTAGGAATGAGTTTGAGTGGTTGTTTCTTCAGCAAAGTTACACCAAGCATCCCTTCCATATCCATCTTTGAAAAATCCTCATCACCATTAGGAAGTGACCATTCAAAATTATGAATTAAATTGGCTAAAATTAAAGGAAGAAGAACAGTTGCCATTGGAAAGCCAGGGCAAATTCTTCTTCCTCCACCAAATGGAAGGTATCCAAAATCATTCCCTTTCAAGTCCACATGATCACAATCACTAAATCTCATAGGATTGAATGATAAAGATTCTTCCCAAATTGAAGGGTCTCTTCCAATTCCCCAAACATTGACAAAAATTAGACTTTCCTTTGGGATAGAGTATCCCATAAGCTCACAATCAATTGGTGCTATCCTTGGAAGAAGAAATGGGGCAGGTGGATGTAATCTTAGAGTCTCTTTAACACATTTCCATAAATACTTAAGCTTATATATCTCTGATTCATCGATACTATTTTGCTTCATTTCTGTATTAACTTCTTCTCTCACTTTCTCTATTATGTTTTTGTTCTTTAACAGTTCTGCCATTGTCCACTCCACTGTTATTGTACTCGTGTCTGTGCCTGCCAACAAAAGTTCCTACGTTGACAAAAAAAAAAAAAAAAATTAGCACTAAAAAAATATTTGAATATATTTTGGATTGAATTGCATCTATCTTGTTACAACTTATCTAGTGATATGAGGAGCTGCACATAGAGAAATAGAGTCTAGGAAGTACCAAAGAATTATTTCGAAGGGGTATTCAAAGAAACTCCAAAAGTCAATATGACCAATCGAATTGAGGTTGATCGGTTTAAAATATTTGAATAAACTATCCATCGGATTGTATAAGAGAGAAATGTAAAGCTTTTTTTTTAAAAAAAATAATTTTTTCTAATCTCTTCCTCAATCATTTCCAAGGACAACTTCTCACTTTCCAACTCTCTTGTCTCTCTTCTTTTCCCTCTCTCACCATTTCCCTCTTTTCTCCCCTCCTTGTACTGGCCATTGTCACCACCATCATCGTGCTACTGCCACCGTTGACGTTGTGTGCTCTCTCGCATCGTTATTTTTCTTCTCTCTTTCTCATTTTTTCCCGTTTCCTTTCTTCTCAATCCATTTCGTCTTGTTTCCCTATTGTTTTTGTTCGAACCGACCTAACGATCGTGTGAATGGTCGGTCAGCCTCACCAACCACTTAAAAATCACTAGAAACTGACCGACCAAAATTGACACGTCAGTAGTCGGCAACGAATTTACCCTAAAATTTAAACCGACTGACCTATGAATACCCCTAACTAGTTCACATAAAAATAAAGAGAGAAAAAGGAGTTTATTATTTGCTTACAACAACCAAATAGTTAATGTGGTCATTAGTGAATTGACTTTGAATCATCACATCCAAGAAGTCTTGTGGCGCTGAAGGATCTGTGGAAGCAAGTTTTCTTCTTTGATTGATTATAATGTCCAAAGTAGAATTGATCTGCTTACTGTAAATGGAACATTTGTTGCGAAGACCTTGCACATCTAAATTTCTCAAGAAGGGGTAGAAGTCCCCTAAATTTGGAGCCAAACCCAAATTCTTCAAATTGTTAAAAGATTGTTTGAGTCCATTGAATCCTTCACCATCAAAATCAATCAAATCCCTTGAGAAGATGAAGTTAGAGAGAGCATTAAAAACAGTAGTCAACACAAAATCTCTAATCTCCACAACTGACCCTTGTTTAGACAACAAGAATTCAATCATTTCATTCATTTTCCTCCTCCTCAAACTAGCTTGTGATTTGATTGCTTTAGCTGTGAACAAATTTGCCTTGCAAATGGACCTTAAACTCCTCCAATGATCATTGCACTCAGGTGAAAACACGAGGGAGCATTCGTGATGCTGTGCTAGATCCGGAGTCATATGAAAAACATAGCGATTGGATAGGAGGCGATCTTGGGTCTTGAGTACAGCAGCGGCAGCGGCCGGAGATGAAGCGACAACGAGTAGTCGACCTCCGAGCCGAAGTGAGATCAGAGGGCCATAGGTTTGGGCAAAGTGAGTGATTGAAATGTGAGCATTTTTCCCAATTTGAAGAAGGTTTCCAAGAATTGGCCATGGTTTTGGGCCAGGTGGAATTGGAGGTTTCTTTGAAGATGGAAAACTAATCAATTTGAAAACAACGAAAAGCAAAGGTAATAGGAGAATTACACAAAGAACAAAGTCTTCCTGAGATGCCACATTATTCCTAATTGATGATTCCATAGCACCCAATGACAATGATATGTATACGGTGGTAATAGAGCATATGGTTCCTCATTATTTAAAATTTTTCAGGTTAAAAATCACTTTTTGTCGATTAATTTTTGGCAATTTAGTTGGTCATGTACATTCAATTATAGGGGTATTCATGGGTTGGTTGGGTTGGGTTGAAAGACATTTTAGACTCAATCCAATTGTTTCGGTTGTAAATTGGTTCGGGTTAATCGAGTCATTTGTTTAAAATTTTGTTCTAAAAAGAAGCACAACGTAAATATGTTAAAAATCTTATTTAATTATTTTCATATATTGAATTAAGATTAACAACTCAATTTCAATTATATAGGGAAAATTTTCTTTCCAAAGTGCAAAGAAACTAGTTTTAAGAGTTGTATGAGATACTTTTAAGAGTTGTTAAAATCAATATATGTATTGTGTTATATGTAATAAAAAAATATATTTAAAAGTTGATAATAAATTCGGGTTGGTTTGGGTTATATTAGGTGAACCTATGAACCAACTCAACCCATAAAATTTTCATTTATTTAAACCTAACCTAACCCAACCCAAACCGTACGGGTTGGGTTGGACTGATCAGTTTTTTTCGGGTCATCGAGTTTTTTGAACACATCTATTCAATTGTAAGAATTTAGTATTGAATGCTAATAAGTAACAATTAAGTTCATACACTTTATCGTTAAAATAAGCGAGAATCAATTATCTTTATAAAGAATGATATATTAAAGTTGATACTTAATTTTAAAAAGATTTTTATAATAATTATTTTTATATATTTTTAACTGGGACTAAACTGTTACAAAGTTCTATGTATAATGATTGAATTGTTACTCATTAATATTTTAAGATTAAATTGTATAGATTTAAAAGTATACCGATTAAATCGTTACTATTAAAGTTGAACAATGGAATAGTTATTTTTATAAAAGGAATTAGGGACAAAATATGTTTTTAGCCCACTCATTTTGCCACCGAATTTGATAGGCCAAGCAAGCCCTATCTTTTTTTCGTTGATTGAATTTCTTAACGAATATATATTTTTCTTTATTATGAATTCTATATAGAATTGAAAACAATCTCAATGTCAAGGTTAGGTGCTAGTTGAAAAAAAATTAATAATAAAGCTTTTAAAATATATAATAGATTTGGACAATACTCAATTATTATTATTTTAAATACACGTTGACTTTAATTTATTATTGTATAATCTTATACTCAATTTAAAATTAGTTATGAGAGAGAAACTCATTTCTCCATTTACCAACAAACTTTCGTTAAAATGTGGGTAATTGTTTTAAATAACAAAATTATTAGAAATATTTTTAAATATAGTTAAATGTCATTGTTCATTAGGATCTATCACTAATAGACAGTGACATTTTGCTATATTTATAAATAAATTGGTTGACTTTTCTATATTTGAAAAGAGCCCTTAAAATGTATAGAATTTGTTTTACATAAAATTTTATATTTGATTATTTACATATTGATATTAATCTATATCTATACTATCTAAGAAGGGGTGAGAATAAACTTTTGATTTCCCCTTTTGCACATTTTAATTGATGACTATAGGAATATTTTAGGCAATTTCACACTTAAATTATTGAATAATGTTTTTTCGCTATTTTTTCATTCAAATTTTAAATTTTAAAAAAAAATCGTGTTGGAGTTGGTGTCATAAATCTTCCGGATCTCATAGTTTGTAAATTTTTGTACACAAATTATTATTTTATCAAATAAAATGTAATTTTATTTGACATTTGGTTTGCGCATTAACCAATCAAATAAACTAAGATCCAAGGTTATTTTATCTAACTTAAACATATATGTAGTTGACATACAAGTAGATCATGTTTAAATAATAACTTAAATGTCCTATACTGTATGGATAAGGTTGGATACCTTATCCTGATGATACTACAGATATAGCTCACTTTGTAATTGTTACAATAGTTGTGAAGTGCTACAAACGATTTAATCCTAATCGTTCATGTGGAGACATGTGAGTAGGGTATCCTATACAAGGAGTTTGTATAAGACCAGACGTGAAATGATTAGTCTCTCCTTATAATGCTATTACTTGAAGAGATTAACATTTCCATAGGATGACCATAGGTGACTCAACGTTAATCCTAATTGAGTTGTGAACCCTTGCCTATTAGAGCAGTTCTTTAATCTGTATGGGTGAGGGTGAAAAGATTCGTTGACTCAATAAGACAACCAGTTTTGGGATTTGTTCGAGCAGAGAGTTGGAAACACGGCTATACAAGATGGAATTCACTCCATTCTTTCTTTAGGGTAAGTAGATGATCTGCTTCCTTAATAACTGATTCTGGGTCTTGAACAATGAGATCTCACCTTCTCACTGGCTCTAGAGGTATTAGTTCATAATTGGATTATAAATTGTTTATTCATTAGAAGTATTAGTGGTACTCAAGGAGTTAGATGTATCTACAACGGTAAAATAGTAATTTGACCAGCTGTAGTTACGAGTAATTAATGAAGGATCAAATCACTTTTGGTTGGTTATATCAATGGATACAAAAATATGTCTATAGTGCAAAGACTGCAGATATAGGTCTTTATTGGTGTGAGTTGTAGTTAATGAATTTGATTAATTTAATTAAAGAGTTTAATTAATTAATCTCGTATCATTGGAGCTTCTTATTTGGAGGTTCATAAGGTTCTCTTACTAGCTCATTCAGGATAAAACAATGAACAATTGTTTTTTGGAATAATTGAAGTGTTCAAATCATTCAAGGGAATTAAAAGTAGCAGAATTTTTAAAAATAGAAAAATAAGGGAAAATATTTGCACATATAGCAAAATTTCATTATTTCTTCCACCTCATCCTCCTCCTCAATTTATAGTTTTGTTACTAGTTCAAAAATCTTAATCAGAATGACAATTATAGACAATGGAACACCAAATTATAGACCTAGTGATAGTAGTTTTTGGTATTTTGGTTGCTTAATTCAAAATAGTAATTAGATTGATAATTATAGACAATGGAAGGCCAAGTGATAGACCCAGTGATAGAACACTATCCCTCTTCACTTCATTATCCTTAAGCATACTTAAGTGAGGTAATTAAAACTCGGGTTTTATATGGTCTATAGTGAAGGATCTCTTACTGAAGAGTTCCATGAGCGCGTTCGGATCGCTCCGATCTCACCCTAACGAAATACACATCATTCAAAACATACAGCTATGCAAACAAAAGTAATTATCGGCATTCTAAAAACAAGATATAACAAGGGAGAGAGTTCCATATTAGTTGAAGACAATCTTCGAAACTTCGAAACTCACTGCAGCAGAACCCTCCACCTAATTAACCAACGCCTAGTAGCAGCGTCGACTATAGCAGCACGACCAACCGCACGAACATGAACGCCGCGGGGACGACACCACCAATAAAGAGCCTTGGGTATTCTCGGAGTGAGAACCAAAAGCGTGGTCTTTGGTGAATTTGGTAGAGGAAGGAGGAATATCAAATCGTGTAGGCGATAAGCAAGTGGGAGGGAAAAAACGCTATCGCATAGCAAAATGCTTATCGTTTAGAAGAAGGTACACAATCGTGTAGGTTTTACTGAACGATCATTTAGGAAATGGTATACGATCATTTAGTAAAATCGGCGCACTATACGATCGTTTAGAGAAGCTATGCGATCGTGTAGGAACTAGTGTGCGTTCGTTTAGGTGCGAGGTGGATGATCGTTTAGGCGCGAGGAAACTATCGTATAGGCTCTCGATTCTTTAAGCGATCGTTTACAATACTACCAACGTGCTCTCATGATTGCTTTTTGACGATTGACGAATGATTCAAAAGACTGAAACAATTTCACTTTTATTTCATCAGTTACAATAACCAACTCATTCCCACTAACCCATGTCAAAACGTGATTTTTGGCTTAATTATCATATAATTAACCAATTAATTATTAATAAATATAATCATATTACATTTTTAACCTATAGTTTGATATCACATATCTACTATAATATTTTCTCCTTTACTTGATATAAATCATATTTATATCTAATTTTCTCAAAATAATGTATCTCATACATTTAACAAATTATATCATATATAATTAACAGTCTAATTATATCATATATAATCGAACTTCCTCTTGTATATTTGAACATTTCAAATTAACCCAAACACTGGTTCTCGACTTTATCCAAGCTACCCAAGGGACTTAATGGACATGTGGCTCGAAGCTCCAACGGTCTGTGAAAAGCTGACTAAACTCTTTAGCCACCAGATCCACCATCCGTTAACTGTCAGACATTCCACTAAAGACCAAGAGTTGAGCTCTTCTTACCACAGATATATTTCTGTGTCCATCGGATATAACCAATCATGAGTTGAACCTTTCACAGATGCTCGTAAGTACAACTGGGCCAAATTATCGTTTTACCCTATAGTTACATCTTAGTTTTTAAGTACCATTGATTCCTCTAATGAACAATACAACATAGTCCAACTATGTGTGAACACCTCTCGGGCCAAGAGAAGGTGTGTGGCGCCACATGGTTCAAGCTCCGGAATCAGCCTTTAAGAGAGCTATCTATCTACTTACCCTACCTCTGGAAAGGAGTGAATTCCATCTTATGTAGCTGAGTTCCCAGCTCCCAAATCAGACGAATCGACAAAATGGTAGGTTTGAACCGGCGACCTGGCCACTCGCACCCATACAAATCAAAGAACCACCCTCAATGGCAGGAGTTCCCAACTCACTTAGGATTGAGGTCATGTTACCTATGGTCATCCTAGTGAAGTGAAGTCTTTGTCATGAACGGTGTTATATAATGAGATGTTAACACTTCGTGGTCAGGTCTTATAAAAACTCTTTGTATAGGATGCCCCCGCTCGCATGTCCCCAACACGAATGATTAGGATCAGATTGTCTGTGACAAGTCACAACACTTGTGACCATTTCGCAAAGTGGGCCGCGTCCGTAGCATTACCAGGATAAGATTTCCCTTCTATATCCATATACTACTGACGATTTTGGTTATCACTCAAGACATGATTCACTTGAATGTCACCACATACGTGCTTGAGTCACATACAGATAATCAGGGATTTTATATTTATTGGTTTGTGGTAAAGAAAATAAAACAAGTAACCAAACAAAAATACAATGTGAAGTAGATATCATATATTAACAACACAAATGTTCGTACAAACTGTTTACAAACTAAAGGACACGAGACTTTAAGGCATCAACCCCAACAATCTCCCACTTGTCCTAAAGCGAAGTGGGGTGTACAAAAACCTAGTACAAAACAATAAACTAGGGCATAAAAGCCCAGTACAAGAAAATCTCCCACTTGCCCTAGTCCAGCCTTGGGCGATCCTATAGACCCATGCTCTGTAGGTGACTCTCAAACACTCTAGCTTTGAGAGCCTTCGTAAATGGGCCAGCAACATTAAAATGGCCTGGGTTAGACTAATACCTACTGACTCATCTCCTCAACCTCTTGAGGCATCTTAGGACACGTCCTTAGACAAAGTGACTCCATGCCTAAATAGCAGTAGACCCCTCCTGGAATCCTGCATCGAGTACTTGAGCAACATCTTGTTAATGTACGATGTCTAAGACAGTGCTAGCACTTTGTTCTTACGATCCTGAAAGATTTGTTTACCTAGAACAAACTGAGCCTCTCCCAAATCTTTCATTTGGAATTGGTTCACTAGCCAGTTCTTAACTGTAGTCAGTAAACATACATCATTCTCAATATGTAGGATATCGTCTATGTACAACACTAAGAAGACTATTCAAGCATTGATGATCTTCTTGTAAACACAAGGTTCATCAACATTTTGGTTAAAGCCATACGACTTGATCAATGTATCAAATCGTATGTTCCAAGATCGAGACGTCTGTTTCAGTCCATAAATGGACCGATTCAGTTTGCAAACCTTTTTCTCTTGACCTTGGGCTATGAATCCTTCGGGTTGCACCATATAAATGGTCTCCTCTAGATTGCCATTCAAAAAGGCCGTCTTGACGTCCATTTTTCAGATCTCATAATTATAATAAGTTGCAATGGACAGAAGGATGCGGATCGACTTTAACATGGCAACAGGCGAAAAAGTCTCCTCATAATCGACTCCCTCTACTTGGGTATAACCCTTTGCCACAAATCGAGCCTTAAAGGTTTGTACTTCCCATCAGCACCTCGTTTGTGCTTATAGATCCATTTACAACCTATAGGTCGAACCCCATCAAGCTGATCTACAAAATCCCATACTGAGTTAAAGTACATCGACTCCATCTCGAGATCCATGGCCTTAACCCATTCATCCTGGTCAACATCCTCCATTGCCTTCTGATAACTTGTAGAATTAAAAATTATTTATGCTGTTTTATTTAGATATTGCGGCAAAAAGAAAGGAAAGTTGCGTCGATAGTATAAGAATTGGCTAAGAAATATGAAAAATTATGAAATGTTGTAAATGCACCCACTAACACCATTGCGATGGCAAAATAGAATGTTTCAGTCTCTGTTTTGCAGGAAATAGATCTCCGCATGCGTTACTAGCTCGAAGACAAAATGTACAACGCATCTACATCGCATGCATCCATTAATCAAGAACGAAGAGATGATCAATGCAATGGCGGCACATGCGACAATCAATCAAGAGCTTTAGCGATCAACGCATTTCAACCGCATGCGGTAATAAAAAACAACACTGCATGCGACGATAGATCGAAGATGTGAAGAACAATGCATTCATGGACGATTCTACCAAGTGTACAGCTTTTAGTTGTGCAATTCTGATGGATTGATCGTGAAATAGAAAGGAATTTTCCATTCTCCCATTTCAGGAACTACCATAATTAGACAGTGAGGACCACAAATTCAAAGAGCCAAGGTCTCACCTATAAATAGCTTCCTCAAATTAAGTGAAAAACAGATACATGCATATACTGATACAGAGAGAAAGGTTGGCCTGAAGAAACTTACAGAGTAAATCCGGGAGAACTACGAGATTGGGTCGAGAGGTGAGTCTCCGAGCAAAAAATTCTTCCAATTCTCGAAGCTAAAGCTCTATGTAAAAGATCAATTTTATCGGGAAAGCAAGCCTGAGAGGGAAGCTTTCCTTTCCACCACATTCATACTCCGACAAGCACAAGTCTCTGATCGGGATCTGTGTCAAGACGTTGACACTCTTTCAGTATTTGTTTCTATTCTCTAATTCATCTTCTGTGTTCATCTTCTTTAATCTCTTATTCACAAACATGTATCAAACGCTTAATTTTAGAATTAAATGTTATCATCGTCATCGTTATCATCTCTCTGTCTCTTTCCATACATTTATCATCCATTTTCTCCATGATGTGTTCTTAATCCCCAGGGTAAATAGCGAGAATTAAGCAAGTAAGTTAATATGTGTCAAGGAATCAATTAAGTTTAGTTAAAGCATGCTCGACGACATCTTCACCTGTGAGAGCAGAAGTGAAGATGTTATTCTGCCTATCGAGAGAAGGTTGGAAGAATGCGTTAACTAAAGCGAGAAATACTTCCAGAGATGGAAACAACATTGCTTTCATCGCGTTCATCTCTATTTCACCATAGACATATGGGAAAGCGGCCGATCATTGAAAGGTGTACGCCAAGGGAAAGCAGAACCTTAGTTGCGTCCTTAACACGATTGACGAACTTGCGATGTTTTTACTCTTTACTCTTTCTCTTTCTGCCTCATTCATAAGACTTTCCATCGCATTCATCAATTCTCTTGTACAACTTCACAGCCAGTCCTCGACCCCTGTATCACGTAATATGTATCATGTATCAGAGTAGTTTAGGAATCTACTTTATCAACGCATTTTTACTTTATAACGCATTTTATTTTATCAATGCATTTTTACTTTTACTGCAATTTATATTTCTGTACAAACCAAAATTCTTTATTCATTATTAAAACCGGTCGCATGTATCACATAAGTATCACATTTAACGACAACAATCCTCGTGTTTGACCTTGGATCACTCTAAGAAACTTGCGTTGGAATTATACTTGGTTTCAGCGCAAGGAAACTTGTGACACGTACTACTTCATCGTATACTACGAGCATATCACTATCAACGCATACACATAGAACGTAGTATCGCATAAAATGTCTTTATCGCAAAGTACTTGAGCGCATATAGAGCATCATTCATTCATTCATAAGTGTAATAGATAAAGATAGCATTCCATTTTCACCGTTACAAGTTTATGGCAACATGAGCTTGTAGCACATTATCTATCATCACAATGCGTGCATAATAAAGAATTATAAATTTCAGTTACCACCTTCTTATAAGACAACGGATCTTCAACGTCACCATCAGCTACCATAGCAAGGATTTTCCTGAAACCCAGATAGCGAACGGGTGGGTTCGGAACCCTCCACTACGTTGAGGTTCCCTCAACTTTTGAGGTGGAATCGACCTACTGGATGAACTCCCATCAACAACTCTTGTTGATGTAGCAGGCTCTTCAACAACTCTTGTTGAAGTTTAAGTAGTTTCATTGGACAGCTCATTCAACACGACTTTGCTTCGTGGACTGTGCTCCCTTATATGATCCTCCAAGAAGAAAGTAGCATTTGTTGAAACAAACACCCTATTTTCTTTCAGATCAGAAAAATAACCCCATCCACACCCCCCCCCCCCCCGTGTACCTTTGGGGTAGCTTACAAAGAGGCATTACCTCGACCGTGGTTCCAACTTCTTGGGATTAGCCTCAAGCATATGTACAGGGTAACCCCAAATGCGGAAGTGACGTAAACTAGTTTTATGCCCATTCCACAACTCCAAAGGTGTTCTTGCAACACTTTTGGAGGGAACACAGTTGAGTATATATATTACAGTCTCCACTGCGAAACCCTAAAACGAGTCTAGTAAGGAAGTGTAACTCATCATCAAGCGAACCATGTCTAACAAGGCTCTATTTATCCTCTCCGCTACACCATTCTGCTGAGGTGTACCCAGTGCTGAGAGTTGGGAAACGATTCCACGTTCTATCAAATAGCCCTAGAATGTCGAGTCCAAAAACTCTCCACGTCGATCCGATCGAAGTGTTTTAATCCGTCTATCTAATGCATTTTCAACTTCAGCCTTGAACTCTTTGAACTTTTCAAAAAATTAAGACTTTCGTTGCGTAAGATAAACATACTCGTACCTGAAGTAATCATTAGTAAAACTGACAAAATACCATAGCCACCTCGGGCTCGCACATTCATTGGACCACAAAGGTCAGAATGTACTAACTCTAGAAGCTCCTTGGCTCTATAACCTTTTTCAGTAAAAGGTCGTTTAGTCATCTCACCCTTAAGGCAAGATTCGCACACTAGTAGAGAATTTTCTTCTAATTCACTTAGAAGTCCATTCTTCACCAATCTCTCAATCCTATTGACATTGATGTGCCCTAAACGAAGATGCCAAAGTTGGACATTTTCTTTTGGAGAAATTCGTTGACATTTTGATGAGTTACGACAGTTCTGAACAATTAAGTATTATGGAGGGAATTAATGGCTAACGACCTTAGCACATAGAAATTCGATTCCAGATTTGCTATGCAAATAAATATACCATCTTTATGAATGAACGCTTTATCGTCATTAAACGAGATAGTATATTTACATTGCAATAAACACTTTACAGAAATAAGGTTCCTCTTTTGTTCGGGAAAGATATATATAGCATCTAAACAAGAAACCTATTATGTAAAGCTAACTGGAGTCCTCCAACTGCCACAGCTGAGACGACGTGCCCGGTGCCTACTCGCATCGTCATCTCACCAGCCATTAACCGTCGCCAAGATCTAATCCTCTGAAAAGAAGAACAAACATGGTTAGTGGCGCTTGAATCAATTATTCAGGCAGAATCATCATTCTCCACTAATCAAGTTTCAAGTACAAGTAAATCACATTTACCTTTATCAGCCTTGACCTTAGCCTTGGCTGCTTTCTTCTCTTTTAGATATCGAGGACAGCTTCTTTTATAGTGTCCATCTTGGTTGCAGTGGAAACACTTTTCCTTAACAACCCGTGGACGCCTCCTTGGGGTGGCAGGCAATGGATTGGCAGAGTTAGAAGAAAAAGGTGTAGACTTTGTTCCTGAGGTCGAACCTCTATGGAACGTCCTGGAGGATAAAGCAACACTTGCCTCACCTTTCTGCCTTTTCTTACTTTTCAATAAAGATTGGTATGTTTGCAACTCATTGAGGAGAGTTGTAAGGTCATATTTCATTTTGTTAAAAATCACATTGCTAACAAAGTGCAGGAACCTCTCCGGCAAAGAATGCAGGATTATACTAACCTGACTGTCCTCATCGATGGTAGACCCATTCAACTCCACCATATTAAAGTGGACCATCATGTTTAGCACATGTCACGAAAAGAGGTGCCTTCTTCCATTTTGGAGTTGAATATGTATTTAAGAGCCTCATGCATAAGCTATTCAGATGGTTGTCCAAACATACCCCGCAGGGACTCCATGATCTCACACGCTGAGACCATAGGCTCATGTTTCTTGGCCAAGACTTCAGAAAGACTTGTCAAGATGTAGGCTCAGGCCTTCTCATATGCCCTTGTCCATCGCTCGTATGCCTCCCAAACATTTTGAGCGGCATTCGGAGCTGGAATAGGAGGACAAGCCTCCGTGATAGAGAATATAAGATGCTCGATGATCAGGATCGTTGTGATCATGTGTTTCCATGTTGCGAAATTATCACCAGTAAATTTTTCGACGCTTAGCAATGTTAACGTGGCTGTTGCCATTTTGAAAATGTTGCTGAAATTACAGACAAAATTTTATTAGAATTTGCTAAACCACTTTTAAACCAATCAGTTTTGCAAAACAGTTTCAAGTACCCTAAGTTATAGACTTTTATTTTGCAATGATGCCCTAGTGAGGTAGGAAAAACGTCACCTGTGGGGTGATCAGTTTCCCTTTCTTTAGGATGAGACATTCTCAACCATTAGGAAAAACCAACTCTTGGAACTGAACTTAACAGCCATCATTTTTTGGTCCAGAATTGTTAACCTTTCACTATTCCACGTAAGTTTAACCCCTCGCTTTCAGTGCCACAGTCATGCCCTAATGAGCCCACCGTAGGGAAGAAGCAGATTAGGACAAGATACTAAGTTATCTTATCCTCTTACAGGAGATCAAAAAAAGAAACGCGCAAAACTGCCATCCTTTAGGGGGACACTCCCAGGGTGCCTCGAGGCGATGCGTAGTAACTTTATTCAACCTAAAAAAGGAGACTGGGGGATATGCTGTCGCACTTCCCACTCCCACTTACTATGAAAACTCTCTCCATCCTCCTTGATATTGACCTACCCAAACACCATCCGTTAGGGGGACACGCCAAAGGTTCCACGAGGCTGAGGGTAGATCTCATGGTGTGGACTATTTAGGACAAACATGAAAGGTTTAAGTGAAGTATCTTATGCCCAAAGTACCTCCCACTGAATGTTCTACCTAAGGATTCATTATCCTAGACAATCCGACTACTGACTTTAGTCTGTCGTCTTTTTAAACTCTACTCATAAACAATGTTTGTCTATGAAATATGAACAAGTTCAAGTAGTCACATTTAAACACTTTAATGGATTGTTCTTAACTTGCATGCATGCATCAAATCTATCTAATTCACCTTTCCAGGTAAGTTCCCAGGTAGGGGTATTACGTTTCCGTCAACTTAAATACCCTAGCCTAGATAGAACTCGCCTTAGACAAAAGGTCCCTTATAGATAGATTTGCTACACTTTAACCTTTTATTAGTCAATTTAATCCTATTAAACTGATTAAAAGATTAAAGCCTTAGGGTTGCTAATCATATTAGAACCGTGATCTTAGGTCTATGTGATCCAAGTTTTAAACACTTTAAAACCATGAATTAAACCTAAGTGAGCATGCTTGTCTTTCTTATTTCTTTTGTTCTAATTTCTCTTTTAAAAGGAAACAACTAAAACCATTGTGCACAACGAGGCATTTATAACATTTATAAAATAACCTATGTGTCATGCTTCATGCAATGTCCGGTTGTTACTATATATAACTTTTATATAACGCGTAACAACCAACAAACATGCTATCATTCACCCTTATACTATAACAATTATAATGTAAAGATGATGTATGTCAATGCTTTTTATGCATGCATAAATATAACTCTTATATTATATGATGCATGAGCATGTTCTTACATAATTAAATCATGTTTCTCTAAATTATAACAATTACAATAAAAAGATGACGCATGACCATTGCATAACCTAAGGTGGGATTTCCTATATGTGCATACCATATGACATATAAAAACATACATCGCATGTAATGAATAAAGGATCAATGGACCGGGATGAGCATTTACAAAAACCAGAATGAAAAGACCCTATCTATTACATTTTTCATCGAGCAAACCGGTTCACAAGCGAAACGGGTCTTGAACCGCAAGGAGGTCTTCATCGTGTAGTAAACTCCACTAGGTAGACGATCGTTCAACATGCACTAGATGATAGGAGTATAAGTAAACGATCGCGTAGACGACGATGAGGCTGAAGCATAATCGTCTATGTGGTTGCATAGTACGATGACATGTAAACAATTTATGTGTGTTACTAAGAAATTGTTTAGTCAGTTACTAAGCGATGAAGTTTGCTGACCTAAATGATTGTCCAGTGCGCACGTGCGTTAAACGATACACGAGCATCTCATTGTCTAAACGAATCGACGAGGCTGGGAAGCTTGATTGTCTATGCGATAGCTTAGCGCGACAAAAGGTAAATGATTTACTTTGCGTTACTAAGCGATCGTTTAGTCAGTTACTAAGCGATGAAGCTTGCTGACCTAAATGATCGTCTAGTGCACGCGAGCGTAAAGCGATCTGCGAGCATCTCATCGTCTATACGACGCGATACTCAGCGATCACGTACCCGATCGTCAACACGATACGATCAACTCTTGATCGCATACCCCATCGTTTAATCGATGCATTCAACAGGGATTGCATACTCCTTCGACTTTACGATACAATCAACAACGATCGTGTACCACATCTTCTGCATGATGCGATCAACCCTAGATCGCCTTCTTCTTCGAAAAAACTGCAACGCTTGCCTAGAACTTCTTCGACGAATGACTCAAAACTTCAAATAAACTTTGAATACAGACTTGATAACGATTATTAATGCCCAGAAACGCAGGGGCCTTTACAAACAATCACAATGTAATAGGATCTAAATCAAACCGAGATTAATCATCGCGAAAACATCCATTAATCCCATACATCCACAGCAAATTTACCCATTAAACAGTGTAGAAATGCACCCACCATGAATGTAAATGTCATTTGGTTGCAACATATGAAATCGGAGTATCAGAATTTGGCTCTGATACCAAATTGAAGGATCTCTTACCGAAAAGTTCCATGAGCACTTTCAGATTGCTCCGATCTCACCGTGATCGAAATACACATTACACATTCAAAACATACAGCTATGCAAACAAAAGTAATTATCGACATGCTAAAAACAAGATATAACAAGGGAGAGAGTTCCATACTAGTTGAAGATAGTCTTCGAAACTTCGAAACTCACCGCAACAGAACCCTCCACCCGATCAACTAACGCCCAGTAGCAGCATCGACTATAGCAGCACGAATAACCGCACAAACACAAACGCCACAGGGACGACACCACCAGTAAAGCGATCCAGGTATTCTTGGAGTGAGAACCCAAAGCGTGGTCTTTGGTGAATTTGGTAGAGGAAGGAGGAATACCAGATCGTGTAGGCGATAAGCAAGTGGAAGGGAAAAAAACGCTATCACATAGAAAAATGCTTATCATTTAGGAGAAGCTACACGATCGTGTAGGTTTTACTGAACGATCGTTTAGGAAATGGTATAAGATGGTTTGGTAAAATCGGCGCACTATACGATCGTTTAGAGAAGCTATGCGATTGTGTAAGAACTAGTATGCGATTGTTTAGGCACGAGGTGGACGATCGTTTAGGCGCGAAACAACTATCCTATAGGCTTTCGACTCTTTAAGTTTTCATGCTCTCACGAGTTCTTTTGGACGATTGATGAACAATTAAAAAAACTGAAACAATTTCATTGGTTACAATAACCTACTCATTCCCACTAACTCACATCCAAACGTGATTTTTGGCTTAATTATCATATAATTAACCAATTCATTATTAATAAAGATAATCATATTACATTTTTAACCTATAGTTTTATATCACATATCTACTATAGTATTTTCTCCTTTACTTGATATAAATCATATTTATATCTAATTTCCTTAGTGGTAAGAGTTCCCAACTCACTCAGGATTGAGGTCATGTTACTAATGGTCATCCTAGTGAAGTGAAGTCTTTATCATTAACGGTGTTATATAACGAGACGTTAACACTTCGTTGTAGGGTCTTATACAAACTCTTTATATAGGACGCCCCCGCTCGCATGTCCCCAACACGAATGATCAGGATCAGACCATCTGTGATAAGTCACAACACTTGTGACCATTCCACAAAGCGGGCCACATCCGTAGCATTACCAGGATAAGGTTTCTCTCCTATATCCATATACTACAGACCATTTTGGTTATCACTCAAGAAATGATCCACTTATATGTCACCACATACATGCTTGAGTCACATACAGATAACCAAGGATTTTATATTTATTGGTTTGTGGTAAAGCATATAAAACAAGTAATCGAGCAAACATACAATGTGAAGTAAATATCATATATTAACAACACAAGCATTAGTACAAACTGTTTACAAACTACAAGACACGAGACTTTAAGGCATCAACCCCAACAATCTCCCACTTGTCCTAAAGCGAAGTGGATAGAAGCCCTAAAGTCTCGTGTCCTATAGTTTGTAAACAGTTTGTACGGACACTTGTGTTGTATAATATATGATATTTTACTTCATATCTTGTTTTTTGCTCAGTTGCATGTTTTATTTGCTTTACCACAAACCAATAAACATAAAATCTCTGGTTATTTGTATGTGACTCAAGCATGTATGTGGTGACATATAAGTTGATCATGTCTTGAGTGATAACCAAAATGGTCTGTAGTATATGGATATAGGAGGGAAACCTTATCCTGGTAATGCCACGGATACGGCCCACTTTGTGGAATAGTTACAAGTGTTGTGACTTGTCACAGATGGTCTGATCCTGATCATCTGTGTTGGGGACATACGAGCGGGGGCCTCCTATACAAAGAGTTTTTATAAGACCTAACCATGAAGTGTTAACGTCTCATTATATAACACCATTCATGATAGAGACTTCACTTCACTAGGATGACCATAGGTAACATGACCTCAATCCTGAGTGAGTTAGGAACTTTTGCCATTGAGGGCGGTCCTTTGATTTGTATAGGTGCGAGTGGCCAGGTCGCCGATTCAAACCTACCATTTTGGAGATTCATCTGATTTGGGAGCTGGAAACTCATCTACACAAGATGGAATTAACTCCTTCCCCGAGGCAAGAATAAGTAGATAGATAGCTCCCTTAAGGGCTGATTCGAAGGCTTGAACAATGTGGCGCCACACACACCTTTTCTTGCACCGAGAGGTGTTTACACTAGTTGGACTATGTTATATTGTTTATTAGTGGAATCAATGGTACTTAAGGAGTGAGATGTAACCACAGGGGAAAAACAACAATTTGGCCCAGCTATACTTACGATCATCTATGAAAGGTCATTGTACTTAAGGAGTGGAATCAAATGTACTTACGATCATCTATGATTGGTTATATTCGATGGACACAAAAATATATCTGTGGTAAGAAGAGTTTAGCTGTTGGTCTTTAGTGGAATGCCTGACAGTTAACGGATGGTAGATCTCGTGGCTAAAGAATTTAATAAGCTATTCACGGACTGTTGAAGCTTTGAGCCACAGGTCCATTAGGTCCTTTGGGTAGCTTGGATAAAGTCGAGAATCAATATTTGGGTTAATTTGAAATCTTTAAATTGACAAGAGGCAGTTCGATTTCATATGATTTAATTGGACTGGTTAATTATATATGATATAATTAGCTAAATGTATGAGATACATTATTTTGGAGGAAATTAGATATAAATATGATTTATATCAAGTAGAGGAGAAATTACTATAGTGGATATGTGATATTAAACTATAGGGTAAAAATATAATATGATTATACTTATTAATAATTTAATTGGTTGATTATATGATAATTAACCTAAAATCTCTCTCGGACATGCGTTAGTGGGGAACAACATCAGTTATTGTAGCTGATGAATAAAAATGAAATTTGTTTCATTTTGAACCGTTTGGAAAAAGATTGGAATATTTTTGTTGGTGTGAAAATGTAAACGATCGCTTAAAGTTGAGAGCCTATACGATAGTCGCTCAACGACTAAACGATCGCATACCTCGTGCCTAAACGATCGCACACTAAGTCCTAAACGATCGGTTAGCTTTCATAAACAACCGTATAGTGTGTCGTGTTTGTTGAACGATCGCCTACTATTTTAAACCAGCGTTCAGTAAAATCTACACGATCGTGTAGTTTCTTCTAAGCGATAAGCATTTTGCTACACGATAGCTTCATATTCTCTCCCACTTGCTTATCGCCTACACGACTGTTTTTCCTTCTACCTCTACCAAACTCACTAAAGACCATGCTTTGGGTTCTCACTCCGAGAATACCCAGGACTCTTTTCTTGTGGTGTCGTCCCCACTGCATTCGTTTTATTTGCGGTTGTTCGTGCTGCTGTAGCCGACGCATCTGCTGGACATTTGTTGATTGAGTAGAGGTCTGCCGCTGCCTTGAGTTCCATAGCTTGAAGAGCGTCTTCAACTGGTATGAGCACTCTCTCCTTTTTTTTTTTTTGTTCAAAGCATGCCGTTAATTATTGTTTGTTTGCATAACTGTGCGTTTGAATGTATTTGGTGTATTTTGGTCATGGTGAAATTGGAGCAATCTGAACGTGCTCATGGAACTCTTTGTTAAGAGATCCTTTATGGAACTTTCAAGTTAAAACCAACCAAGATAAAAGCTATTTCAAATATTTAGATATTTAAAATGGCTGATAAACAATAGGCAAAAGGTGTATTATAGTAGTTATCTTTGGTAATTGAAAATTTTGCCACATAATATCTTAAATGAGATTAAAAAGAACATTAAAAGTGGTCATCTAAATAAGTTACAAGACAATATATTTTTACTTTATGTGTATCTTATCTTAGAGATAAGATGATCAATTTTTTAACCAAATAACCTTTAAAGCTTATACATTCAAATGGTTTGTATGAATATTATAGTAACTATTCAAAGTACAATTATGTTTACCTAAGTTGTAAGTTTAGAACACTTGAATGGTTCAAGGTATATAAAACTTGTTAGGTAAAATAATCGAAATACTTCTATTAGATCAAGGTAGAGAGTACAAAGAATCTGAGATTTCTAGCGGTATTATGATAAAACATGGAGTCCAGGGATAACTCTATACATAGTTGCCTTAATCATTTTTTAATATCATTCTAATTTCAAGGTGTTTCTAAAACTCCATATGAGATATGGAGAGCTCATACAAATTTTTTATGATATGTAAAAGACGTTTACATAGTTCAGAAATTTAGAAAAGATCGACACATGTGTTAGTATCGAACTCTTGAGTGTTGGAATATTTTTCAAAATAGCATGCCTATCTGTAGGCAATCCAAAAGTAGTATACTTTTCATTTAAAAGAAAATCAAGTATTTGTTATGTCAAATGCTAAAATTTCTAGAAAAGTATAAGTATAAGAGATCACCATGTATTATATTTAGTTTCCATAAATGCAAAATGTATATCAACATAAGTTATTGATTAAAGTTGATAATATAATAAAAGTTGTTTGGATAGGTCAAATGCATCTTACTCATGGAGTTGAGGGTACCTCGATGAAGTGGGAGGATTGTATAACAACCTAGCCATAATTTGCGTTTAGTGGAAACTCAATTCATTAGGTCTTGGTGACAGTATCTAGAAACAAGAAGTTGTGGCATTAAGATGCATTCCCTATATTGTTTGAATAGAAGTCCATAGTATACTAATATGTTTACAGCGATCCTCATAACTAAAGTGTTTGAGGATCATCTAGTGAGACTAGGACTATGGGTAGTATAACCTAGGGCAAGTGGGAGAAAACCCCATGGGTATGTGATACCTAAGGATGGATATATGATACCTAAAGGCAAACCATAGGTATGTGATTCCCTAGTTTATTGTATTTCTCTGTAAAACTCAAAAACTCAATGTACTCATATGTATGTTACCACTAGAGTTTTAGTCCAAGTGAGAGTTTGTTGGGTTTTATGTACTAAAACTCGTCGTTTGTAAACAATAAACTTATTCTGTAAATCAATCAAGTTGTTATTAAAGATAAAGTTATTATTGAATATATGAATTTCTTATTTCGTTTTAGAAATAAATCCAATAAACTAAAAGATCCATGACTATTACATGAGTACTTTAACTTTATGTGGAGACATAAGAGTAGATCAGGTTCGAGTAAATAGTCAAAATGATCTATAGTATACGAATAAGGTTGGGTGTCTTATGCTGGTAACAATATATAATGCAACCCACTCTGTAGTTATTACAACGAGTTGTAAAGTACTACAAATGAAGTGATCCTGATTTGTTCATGTGGTGACATGAGGACTGGGGGCGTCCTATGCAATGAGTTTGCATAAGATCGGACCGAGAAAAGTCACTCTTACTTTATAACGTTGTTTACTGTTTAAGATTGACTAGATGGGGTTTGGCTCAATAGCATCGGCCCAGTAAGCCTCCAATTTCAGGTGTAAGACCAGATAGATAGCTGAGGACGTAGGGTGCAAGAAGGAACTCACTTCTTCTCACTTTCAAGGATAGTCAAGAGATTGTTCCCTTAAGTGCTGACTCCAAGTCTTGAACAAGCGGCCCACCCTCTCATTGGCTCGAGAGGGATTTGGTTTGTTGGTTGGATCATAAACAAATTGTTCATTAGAGAATCGGTGAAACTTAAGTAACAAGAGGTAATATTGGAGGTAAAACAGTTATTGACTCAGTTGTTATTACAAACAACTTGTGGAGGATTAACTTACTAATCATGGTTATATTGGGTGGACACAATATATCTACAGTGAGGGGAGTGCAACTACTGAGTTTTAGTGAAATGACCCGGTAATTAACTAATGGGGGTTAATTCGGTGTAAAGAATTGATGATAAGTTAATTTAAATCATTCAAATTTGAATTAAGAGAATCAGTAATTACATGTGATATAATTACACATTTAATTATGTAATTAAATAAAATTGGAGAATCAATTAATATTTAAATATGATTTAAATATTAATTTCATGAATATTAAGGGATTCATAGTGATGGAATTGATGGTAAACTAAATTAAGGGATTCCTGGTGATGGAATTGGTGATAAACTAAATTAAAGGATTCGTGATGATGGAATTGGTGATAAACTAAATTAATATTTGATATTAAATTAAAATTAATCAAATTGTTTAATTAATTATTAATTATTAATTTTATTAAAAAATAATTATTGAATTAAAAATTTTCAGTTTTAATTAAAGAACTAATATTGAAAATTAGTTTCAAATGAAAAAAGAAAAAAAAATGGAAAAATGGAAAAATTCCAAATGTGGGATTTTCCAATTTGAAGACCTAGCACCATAGTCATCTTCTACCATTAATTTCTACCTCAAAATTCTAGTAGGAGGTGTAGATTAAAGAGGCAATATGATTTCATGGTAAAGCTACATAAAGGCACTTAGTTCTGAGTGGAATTGGGATGAAAAATAGTGGATTTTGCTGAGAAAAGCTTGCTATAGAAGGGTTCTTCAATAGCAGTGAAACCAGTCTCCTTCCACCTCTCAATTTCCTAAATTCTTACTTGTTTTGAGTCCCACAACTCAATCTAAGGCTCTTAGAGAATAGTAGGGAAGCTTTAGTGGTGGTCCACGGCCAAAATTTGAGAGAATTACAGCTGAATCTCGTTGGAGAAGAAGATCTTCAAAGGTATGTTTAAAACCCTCTTTATCTTATGATGAGCATGCTGGTTTTAAAGCTAAAATTTATGAATTAGAGTGCTTAATGATTCTATTTTCTTATGTTGCATGCTTGTAGAAACTAACAGTCTATCACTGATAGATGCTGATAGAAGTCTATCAGTGTCTATAAGTGATAGAAACTTATCGAAATCTATCATTGATAGTATCAGTGATAGAAACTGATAAAAGTCTATCATTAATAGTGGTTGTTAGAAGTTATCAATGTCTTATCAGTGTTTTATTTTTTATTTTTTTTAAATAGTTTGACATTTTTCGTATCTGTGAAAATTTCTCTTATAGTATACAGTTTGATGGAATACACAAGCATGCAACGGAAGCAAACAAAATCAATAAGCACTCTAATTACACTTAATTTGAGTTCTAAAGCATGCATATTCAAGTGGGTTTCTAGTTAGATACCTTTTGTGATGAAATCTCCAAATCCAAGCTGCTTTTTATTCCAATTCAACTCCAAATCAGTCCGTGAACCATCAAGAGATCTTCTCTACTATTCTCAGCCTTGAATTTGAGTAATGAAACTCAGATTTGAGTGAATTTGGTGAGTGTTTTTTGGGTTTGAAGAGAGAAGAAGATGAAGTGCAGAAATTGACTTTCAGCATCCAAAATCTCAGTCAATCATCATTGCCTCAATAAAATTGGAAGTGTTTTATCACTCTTCAACATGCAGACTTCTTTAGCAAAAGCAATGGCTAGCATCTTCTTCAAGCTATTAGTGGAATTAGGTGGGATTAAGCATGAGGAACACCTCATGCTAGGAGAAAAGTGGGAAAAGAACACTTTCTCCGATTTTCCAATTTTCACTATTTTTCTGATTTTTAATTAATTCAAAATTAATTCTAAAATAAAAAACTTAATCTCAACTTCTAAAATTGAAATAAAATTTGAAAAATTAATTTTGATTTTTAATTAATTAAATTTAATATCAAATATTATTTAATCAAACACCTAATTTTCAATATGAAACTTATTCATGTAATTAATATTTAAATCAACATTTAAATATTATACACTTTCCAATTTCGTTTAATTTCAACAAATCAAATGTCAATTATAATTATGCAAACCCTAATTTGAATTTGAACTAATTCAAACTCAAAACCCTAATTTCAATTTGAACAATTCAAATTGATATTATTCAAAATTCACTCACTTTAATAATTCAAGGTGTTCATGTTTTACGAGCTAGTAGAGGGACCTTATGAACCTACAGATCATGAGCTCCAACGATTAAGATTAATTTGCAAAACTCTTTAGACCGAATTAATCAGTATTTATTAACAATCGAGTCACATCACTATAACTGGATAGTTGCACTCTCCACACCATAGATATATTTGTATCCACACGATATAACCATTAGTAAGTCGACCCTTCACAGGTTGTTCGTAATACCGACTGGGTCAATATGTTGTTTTACCCTCGATATTATGTCTTGTTTCATAAGTTCCAACAGATCCTCTAATGAAAAATTGTTTATGATCCAATCACTAAATCCTCTAATGATCGAGGGATGATTTATGCCGATGCCAAACAATCCTATAGGCATAAAGTACATCTCTCGACACTTAAAACGGATTTTAACAAATTGTATAGACGTTCTTTTTTGACGACGATTCCTTTTAGCATCTGTAGAAGTTTACTTTTTCCAACGACAATAGAAGTTTTTACCGTTGAAAAAGATTAGCTTTACTAATAGTGCCTTATTTTAGGGTCAAGAAAAGTTTATTTCTACTAACGACTACGTATTCTAATGTCGAGAAAAAAGTTAAGAAATTCATAGATCTACACTTTTTCCAACGGCTAGTGTCAGAATATATATTTTTCTTATTTATTAAATACTAAATATTTTTGCTAACAAATATCAAACCTTGAATCTACAAATCTAAAATCATCTTAAATAAAAAATGATAAGTTAATTAGTTTTCTAAAATATTAAATAATATCCACAAAATATGTTTGAATCTAAGAAATTTTGTCAAATAAACAACTACTAGCAAGATTATTCTTAAACATTACATAACATCCACGAAATATAAAACCACAAAGTACCTATAAAATACAAAACTACAACATAACTTAACTCATCTAGAGATGGATCTTTAACAAAAATCTCAAGATACCTACAAAGTACAAATTTAAATAGTTTTTCAATGCTCAATATATTATATACCCATCTGAATATTAATATAAAACTTAAAATTCAACTTAAGAACATTAACAAATTGAAATAAACCAATCCATATTTACATATTTTAATATCAAACTCAATATACCGTATATCAATTTCAAATTGAATATGAAACTTAAAACTAAACTCAAACTTAAACATAATTGTATATTTACGCCTGCACTGATTTAAATCCAACATAAGAACATTAACAAATTCAAATGAACTCTATCCAGTCCCCTCTTGCCCCATCCAAAAATTTGGCATATACCCATCTCAAAATTAATCTCAAGCTTAATATAAAACTTAAAACACAACATAAGAACATTAACAAATTGAAGTAAGAGACCATCATACATTTGCACATTTAATCTCTAACTCAATATAGAACTAAAAACCTTACTTAAAGATAATATGCATTTATCCTTATATCAATTTTAAAGCCAGCATAAGAACATTAAAAAATTCAAATGATCTATGCTGGAGATTTGCTTATTATCTCTATATTTTTTTCCAAGCAGCTTCTGGTGGCTTTTGCAATTATCACAAATGGTTGCTTAACATCTAACTTAGACATTACTAATCTTAAATAATATTTTACTTTCCTAATATGAAATTATATGCAAAATATTTTCTCTTTCCTATTATGGGAAATCTCGGCTATTTTATTTTTGTCCAATATTTTTCTTATTTATGACGTAACTTATTTTGATCGAAGGGGAAATGTTTTGCAGAAATTATTTCCTTAATTAGCTACAATGTGTAAAAGGAGAATAATGACTTTAATTTAGGATTGCCACATTTTTTTTATTGTGAGAGATTGTGCTACATGGTGTTTTGATCTTTGCTCACTTTATTCCGAGGTGCGAATCCATTGGTTGAAATGTTGAAGAACTTGAAGATAACTTCTGTCTTAGAGGAGCCTAAGGCATCCCTAAAGAGAAGGATTCTAGGTCTTGGGGGGGCCTAGGATTCATTCCCGAGAAGGATTTCTTTATCTTAGGGAGGACCTAAGATTTTCCAGTGAAGGGAGTTCAATGAGTTACAGGGAAGATAATCAAGTGGAGAGGAATCCTACACACTATTGGAAGTCGAAGTGTTCAACACTAATATTATCACACTTATGGAGACCCTAAATAAAATTGGGAGGGAGCCTCACATCTAGCGGAAGCCTAGGTGACTTGTGAGGTAGGCTCTATGTGAGTCACTATAGAAATCATTGTATTACAAATATGCACTACGTTGTAATTGCTTAACTCTTCAATCTAATTATCTTTCCAAGGACACTGCTCCTAAGATGTAGGTGGTTTATCGTCGAACTAGGTTGAACTAGGTTACTAACTCCTGTGTGTCTTTACTTGTTTTCTTGTTGTTAATATTTTGTTGTTACTGTTAAAGAAAGAACCTAAGACAAGAAAACAAGATTGCAGGCAGTTGAAGCATTGTCGTCTTCTTTCTGTTATATTGTTGTAATCACCAGAGTTTCATCGTTGACCATTGCACCTGTGTATAAAAGGAAAATCAATGTGAGAATAACATAAGAAGAAAAAGAAAGAGGGCAAGACATTCGTTCTGTAATAATTTTGAAGAAGAAGTAATAAAAGAGACCCTCTCGATTTGCACAGTGGACATTTTCCTTTGGCCGAACCACTTAAACTCTTATGTTCATTCTTTCTAAATTTACGATCATTTAGCATTTACTAAAGTATCGTTTACATGATCGTGTAGTTCCTATCGCATCGTGTACATGATCGTTTAGCCTCGCATCCAATCGTCTATACGATCGTCTATCTTTTCAACTGTCGTCTATACGATCGTTTAGCTTTAATCAACTGTTGTCAATATGATCGTCTAGTGCTTCGTTCTATCGTTTACATAATTGAACTATGGTTTAGTTCTTGGAGATTCGTCTACAAGATTGAGTTGCCATCAAGTAAACAAAGGAAGAGTTTTGAAGCCTCAGTATACAGTATCCCCTGACTCTTGAATTGTACTTGACTATTAAATCTGAGTAATTTTTTATTCCAAACGAGAATATGTTAGTCATCTGGAACAAAAAGTGGTACCAGAGCTCAGTGAACAGTTCGAGACTGATCCAAGATTCGAATTCTTACATACTTCAAATCAGATAAGTCAATCTTGAAGATCAAGAATGGCAACAACCAGATATGAAATTGAGTAGTTTGATGGTAAGACAGACTTTGAACTATTGAAAGCGAGGATTAAAGAAGTTTTGGGACAACATAAGGCACTACTAGCCATCACGGACCCTTCAAAGTACCTTGAAACACTCACCGAGGTAGAGAAAAAGACAATCGAGGTAAACGCTTATGGAACCATTATCTTGAATGTCACAAATAGTGTTTTGAGACATTTGTAGATCAGCCTACTGTCTATGTCCTTTACAACAAACTAAATGAGATTTATCTCAACAAAGACCTGCCTAACAAAGCGCTCGTGAGGGAAAGATTTGTCATTTACAATATGGATGCTGTAAAGTCCCTCATTGATAATTTGAACGAGTTCAAGAGACTGTCTTCTGAATTCAGATCAATAGAAGATAATATTGAGGAAGAAAATGACGCTTTCATATTACTAAACTCTACTAGAATCATTTAAGGATGTTAAGAAAACCATGAAGTACGATAGAGAAATAATAACAACAGAAGTAATCATATCAGTAGTAAGAGTTAGAGAATTAGAGTTGCAAATGCGCAAGAAAGATCAACAAGGAGGTGAAGGCTTGTTTTCAAAGGGGAAGAACAAGAATAATGGGAAAGGGAAACAAAATGGGCGTGATAAGTCCAAGATTAAGTGCCATTTTTGTCACAAAATGGGACACGTAAAGGACTGTTATGCCTTGAAGAGGAAGCTGAACCAACAGAACATGGGTGAAAAACAGACTGAAACTATTGTGGGGGAGAATTCCCTAATGTATTTAGATGCTTTGCCTTCAACTGAAGAAGATGGAGAGCAAAATACTATGGAGACTCAGAACTAGGTGATAGATTCTGGTTGTTCAGTTCATATGAAACCATCTAAAGGATGGTTTTGCACCTACAAGAAGTGGGATGGAGGGCTGATCTACATGGGAAATAACAACACTTGCAGAGCTGTTGTAATAGGGTTTGTATCCTTGAAAATGCAAGATGGTTTAGTGAAATTGATTAGGAATGTGAGGCATGTTTCTCCATTGAAGAGAAATCTCCTATCTTTCTGGCTGTAAGTATAGAGGTGTTGGAGGAACCTTTGAAATAATTAAAGACTCTAAAGTAGTATTGGTGGCAACCAAAGTGAATGGTTTGTATGTCATCAAGGATGTGCAAATGGCACATTCGGCCTTAATGGCAACTGATGAAGAACCCATAGAATATGAGTTATGGCACAAAAGGCTTTCTTATATCAGTATGGGGAGGCTGAAAATACTCTAAAAATAGGGGATTCTTCCTAAGGGTGTTGGAGACAACGTAAAATTTTGTGAACATTGCATTCTAGGCAAAGCAACAAGACAATGGTTCCCCAAAGGACAACACACTTCTAAAGAGATCCTTGAATATGTGCGTTCAGACTTGTGGGTGCCAGCTCATTCTCCATCTCTAAGTGGAGCAAGGTACTTTTTTTTCTTTGTAGATGATTACTTAATAGTTGAGTTTACTTTCTAAAAACCAAAGATGAAGTGTTTAGTAGATTCAAAGAATGGAAGACCTTGATTGAAAAGCAAACCTTTGACATATTAAACATTTGAGAACTGATAATTGTTTAGAGTTTTGTGGAGAGGAGTTCAACTTGTTTTGTAGGGAGAATGGTAGGCACAGAATAATGAGATACACACATCAACAAAATGGAGTCTCTGAAAGATTGAATAGAACAGTGCTGGAAAGAGTTAGATGTCAGCTGTCCAATCCAATGCTCTATTGCCTAAAAAGTATTGGGCTAAAGCTATTTCATACAAAACATACACTCTTAATAGGTGCTCACATCAGTCCATAGAGCTAAAAACTCCTAAGAAAGGTGGACAAGATAGCCACCTAAGTTGGAACACTTGAAGGTGTTTGGCTGTGTAGGCTATGTGCATCAAAGCCAAGGTAAGTTGAACCGAGGGCTGTAAAATGCATGTTTTTAGGCTTTACACCGGGAGTGAAGGGTTATAGGTTGTGGCATCCTGTTGAGAAGTGATATGTGAATAGTAGAGATATGGTATTAAGAGAGAATGAGATGTTTATGATGTCTGAGCAATCAACTACATCTATGTCAAAGACAAGTAGCTTAAGGTTTGAGGTGGAGCCTCAAAATGATCATGGAGGTTCTACTTTCTCTAAAAATCTAGAATCTGAAGGTGATGATACTAATGAAACTAGTGAACATGTGTCAAGAGAATAAGTAAAGACACATGGAGACTTAAAGAATTATTCATTAGCAAGAGACAGACTTGGAAGAACTATTGTGCCACCTGCTAAATACCATGAATCTGACTTTGCTAGTGTTGCTCTAAGTGCTGCCATTTCATTGAGCAACAATGAACCCACTAACTTTGAGGAAGCAACAAATAGCCCTAATGCTAGACCATGAATTGAGGCAATGAATGATGAAATGAAGTCCCTCAACAAAGATTACACCTGGAGACTAGTACCTTTGCTTAAGTGGTACAAACCTATCTTATGTAAGTTGATTTATAAATTTAAAGGAGAGAGTCCAGGGGTACAAAAGTCTAGGTTCAAGGCAAGACTAGTTTCTAAGGGGTTCAAAAAAAAAGATGGTATAGATTACACTGAGGTCTTTTCTCCAATGCTAAAGCATACATCCATTAGGCAACTTCTTTCCTTAGTTGTGCATAAGGACTTGGATTTAGACCAATTGAATGTGTAGACATCCTTTCTACATTGGTTGTGGAATGAGACCATTTACATGAAGAACCTCAAGGGTATGTGTAAATGAGAGAAGAAGACTTGGTCTATTTGCTAAATAAGTCTATGTATGGTCTTAAGCAGTCACCAAGGTGTTGGTATAAGAGGTTATTTGATGAAATGATCTAAAAAATGGGGTTCAAGAGAAGCTCATATGATTGGTGTGTGTATACAAACTCTAGTAGCTTCAAGGAACCTGTTTATCTACTTCTCTATGTAGATGACATGCTGCTGGCCAGGAGTTCCAAGGAAGAGTTGAGGCAAGGTAAAATGCTTCTAAAGAAAGAGTTTGATATGAAAGAACTAGGGGGAATCAAGAAGGAACCTAGGCATTGAGATTGAAAGAGATAGAAGATAGGGCAGATTATAAGTGAGTCAATCAAAATATTGTGTAGAAATATTACAGAGGTTCAAAATGGAAGGTGTTAAACCAGTTTGCACTCCTCTTGCACCTCATTTCATGATTTCAGCTGCAAATAGTGCAAAAAGTACAGATGAAGAGCACATAAACTGTGAAACCCGGATCTCAATTTCCCCGCTTAAGTAGGTAATTAAGGTAATTAACTAAGTATAAGTTAAATCCTATGTTGAAGAGAAGGAAAATTCTAAGTGTTTGAATAAGATTTGTTTAGTAGCTTTGAATTGAGCCTTAACTAGTAAAATTTGGCTAAGTATGAAGTAAAAAAGAAACCATGTGTTTGGTGTTAGGAAACATTAACGCATGAGGCTCTAATGAGGCTATGTTTGTAGAGGTTATAAGAAATTAAGCCTTGTAGCCAAGTGTGACCGAGTGAAGAAAAGCCATGTGTTGGACAAGACATGCGGAAGTCAAGTTTTGGAGATTAGCATGCATGCGGCAGAATCAGGTGTACGCGAGCGTGGGCGTTGGGCGTTGGAGTGTTGTGCGCGCGGACGATTATGTAGCTACATGTGACACTAAATGATGTGCTAGACGATAGCACTACATGATAGGCGATGGTGCCACATGATAAGCATAAGCACTAGACGACAGCACTAGACGATAGTGCTAAACGATGAGCTTGGGCGCTAGACGATAAGTGTAGATGCTAGAAGATGCGTTAGGCACAAGCGCTAGACGATGGCGCTAGACGATAAACGGATGCACTAGACGATGGGCGTGATATGCTAGATGATGGGGTCAGTGATACACGATGAGCGACAACGAGAGATATGCGATGAGCGACAGCGAGAGATCACTAGACGATAGAGCTATGTGACGGGGCATAGGCGCTATTCGATGGGCACAGGCGCTAGACGATGAGCAACAGCGAGAGGGCTGGATGATGAGCGACAGCGAGAGATTACTAGACAATGAGCTATGTGATGAGCACAAAGGCTACACGATGAGCTAGACGATGGGCGTATAGTGTAGTGTTTATGCGTTGCAGTACACAAGGTTGATGGATTCATCCGAACAAGTTGCTAAACCTAGAAAAGGTTGAGTTTGATTTAGTAGGAGGTGGACAAATAGAGTTTCATGCAAGGAAGACTTATGCATGACAAAGACAACTCAAACTTCATGCAAGTAGGTGAGTGGCATGGAAATAGATGAATGGCAAGGAAATAGGTGGTGCCAAAGCATAGTGCAGACACTTCAAAAGTTTCTAAAGAAGGAGATGTCATGTGTTGGACGTCTTGAGAAATGATAAAGATCGGTTCCTAAAGCCTATAAATACCACCACAAAGTGTCTCTTCAGTTCATTACCCGAATTCTCTTCAAAGCATATTAGGAAGAATGTTTGAGAGTAGATTCGTAAGAAGCTATTCGTTGATCATAAAGGACATGTGTTGGTAGCAAGACCATGTTGGGTTTTATGTCCTAAAACTCGTGTTTTGTAAACAATAGAACTTATTCTGAAAATTCAATAATTGTTATTGAATATATTGATTATTAGAAATCCAATAAACCTAAAAGTCCCTTGACTATTACATGAGTACTTGAAATTTATGTGGAGACATAAAAGTGGATCAGGTTCGAGTAAATAGTAAAAAATGATCTATAGTATATGAATACGGTTAGGTGCCTTATTTTGGTAATACTATTAGATGCGGCTTACTCTGTAGTTGTTACAAAGAGTTGTAAAGTGCTATAAACGATGTGATCCTAATTTGTACATGTTATGACATGAGAAGTGGGAGCATCCTGTGCAAATGAATTTTGTACAAGATCGGATCACGAAATCAGTCACTCTTACTTTATAACGTTGTTTACTGTTTAAGACTAACTATTTCAAAGCAATGCCCTAGGTAACTTGACCTTAATCCTGAGCTAACTATGAACCCTTGTTTGTTCAAGATTATCCTTCAATCTGCAAACGGTGAGAGTAATCCAACAACACTGCGCAATAAGCCTCCTATTTTGGAGATAAGACCGGATGAATAATTGGGGACATAGCTCTGCAAGATGGAATTCACTCCTACCCGATTAGGGTTAGTAGAGAGGTTATTCCTTTAAGTGCTGATTTTGGGTCTTGAACAAGAGGCCTCAACCTCTCATTGGCCTGAGAGGGACCCAATTTGTTGATTGGATCACAAATCAATTGTTTATTAGAGGATCAGTGGGACTTAAAGAACAAGAGGTAATTTCGGGGGTAAAACAGAGATTTGACCCAACCATTATTATGAATAACCTGTGAAGAGTTAACTTACTAATCATGGTTATATGGAGTGGACATAATATATCTACAGTGAGGGGAGTTCAACTATGGACTTTAATGGAGTGACCCATGAGTTAACGAATGAGGATTAATTCGGTCTATTGAGTTTAGCCAATTAATCTCAGATCGTTGGAGCCCATGATCTATAGACCTGTGAGGTCCCCCTACTAGCCTATAAATGGATTAGCTTTAGAGTAGCATGCTAAGTTAATTTGAAATGTCCAAATTAAAATTAAATGAAATTGTAGAATTAATATTTAAATATGTTTAAAATATATGAACATGGAATTGTGTAAAATTAATTTAATACTTGATATTAAATTAATTAGAATTATTTATATTGTTTAAATAATTATTTATTAATTTTATTAAGAAAATTAATTTATGAAATTAATTTTGTAAAATTAATAATATTTTCAATTTTATGAAATCAATTTTGAAAAGTTGAAAAAGAAGAAAAATACAAAATGGAATTTGAGTTTTTCCATTATCATCATCAAGTTGCTCACACAAAACCCACCATCTTCAGTCTTCAATTACTCCAAGCATGAGTTGCATCTAATGTAACCATCTTCGTTGCATGATTGTCTACAATATATTGATAGATTGGAGTGAATTTGAGGCATGCAATCGGTAAAATTTTAGCTGAAAATTCGTGTGAAGAAAGTGTTCTTCCATCGGGTTGCTGCTATGAGCTTTTCTCTAAATTCCCCTAATTCAAGCTTATTTTGAGCCCCACAGCTCAATTTAGAGCACCAAGAGGATAGTAGGGAAGATCTTGAGGTGGTCTACAATAAGATTCAGAGAGATTTGCAGTTGGAATCAAGCTTTGAAGAAGTTCTATAAAGGTATGAATTGAAACCCATTTATTTCTGTATTAGCATACTTTAGTTTCTGCCAAAATTAATGAAATAGAGTTCTTATCAATCCTCGTCACTTCCACTGAGTTTTGAGACGATCCAACATACCATGCGTTGATCAAGTGGTTCCAAGAGAAGGAGATGTTGTCGGACATTGAGGTCCTGAAGTAGCATTAAATTGGGATGAGGAGTTCTCCCAGAATACTCGTGTGTTTTAAGTGATTCTAAATCCACTTGAAAGATAAGAGAGTTTAGTTTTCAAGGAAGGGCGTCCAGAGAAGAAGCTCCAAAGAATCAGGTTGAAGAGTGAGGAAAAGGCAGAAGGGTCGAGCTCTCGGATAATCTTGAGCCAGTCTTGATGATTTGATGATTCTAGCCAAACCACAAAGAGATCTAAGCTAATATTTTAAGGTAAGCTTTCTGAGGCATTTTAGAACATATTTGTAGAAGGAAGTGTCTGATAGTAAGGCTTGGAATGATGAGTAATCTAATCTTGAAGTTGAATCTGGAATTTAGGGTTCAAAAGGGAGCTCGAGGAAACCAAGAAACTTCTAGAGAGAAAGGCTCCAACCCAACTAAGGTGAGTGGTATTTTTCTTTCAATCTTAATCACATATTTTAGAGTATATGTATATAATTATGTTGGGAATGAGTAATTAGAATGAGATTGAGAATAAGTGAATAAGATAGTCAGGGGGTCAATAGACCTAGTTCCTAAGCCTGGGAGCAGAACCTCACGGAATGGTCAGGGGACCGAGAGGTCTAGTTCCTGAGCTTGTAGGAAGAACCTCAGATAGGGTGGTCAGAGGGCTGACAGGCCTAGCTTCTGACCCCATAAGCGAGGATCTATGTGCACATAGGGAACGCAAGAGAGTAAGCGTTTATGACTAGTATCAGTTTAACTATCTACTGTGTGTGTAGGTAGAGTTGAGAACAGACTCATTTGAGACTGAGGTTTGAGTGTTAACCTCGTAGTTGTGATATGCTTCTATTATTATGAGTTGAAATAGACTCTAGAAGTTGGTTAGCAATCACTAAGCTTCTTGAAGCTCATTCTTTTCTTTCATGTTTTTCTTCCTAGGTAGAGAAAAATGAGGAGTTTCAGGGTACTGCTAAGGTCAAGGTCTGACACAACTACAGCCACACTTCAGGTTTTAGAGTTGATGTTGTAAACTTTGTAGTTAATTCTGAAAGTTGTATAAACATTACACTGTTTGTAATAAAATGATTTTAGTCAACAGTTGTTGTTTATGTCCTTGGCTTAAAGTTTTATGAGTAAAGAGTTTTCGATGGGCAGTGGATAACACAAAAGGGTGGTATCTGCAGTTTGTTGCACCTTCCCTCGAGCTCAGGAGATGGGCTTGGGGTGGGGTGTGACATAAACCATATGAAGGCTATTCCCTATTCTTAAGCAGTGGGATCTCTGATGTACCTAATAACTTCTACCAAACTAGATCTATTCTATGCAATAAGTATGGTTAGTAGTTATATGGAAAACCCTAGTAAATGACATTGGGAAGCAGTCAAATGGATATTGAAGTATATATGTTCATCAAAGGAAACAAAGGTCTTGTATAGACAGAATGAGCCATCCAATGATGAAGTGTATGGTTATGTACATGCAGATTATGCAGGGGATTTGGACAAAAGGCACTCATTATCAGGCTATGTTTTCCTATGGGGAAAAAATTTGATAAGCTAGAAGGCTAGTTTGCAGCCTATTGTGGTCCTTTTCACAATAGAGGTTGAGTTTATTGCACTGTCTGAGGCTGTGAAAGAAGGTTTGTGGCTATAAGGTTTACTAAACAATTTCAACATTACAAAAACAAAGGAAGAATATATTTTTGATAACCAGAGCATAATCTACCTATCTAAAAACCAACAGTTTCACAGCAGAACCAAGCACATTGACATCAAATATCATGTTATCAAATAGGAGATTGAGAAAGAGGAAGTTGAGGTAGTGAAAATTCATACCTTAGACAATGCAGCTGATATGTGATGACATGCAAAAATGCATGTCTGCATGTCATCTTAGGTCTTTTACTTAGAATTATGAAGGTTATTAGGCAGAATATGCAGCAATCATGATAGGAATTCACGAGAAAGTGAGCTTGCATCGATCAGCATGTCGAATCTCATCCAACCCATTATTTTGTGCTAATTATGTGTTCAATGTTCTATTTTTGTAGCTAATGTAGGAAATGAACACAATGCGGAAACTGGACCACCGTATAGACGACCGCATGTGAAGAAACACTCCATCGCAAAGGCAAACGCATCGATCAACACATGGATGTTGCGGTAATCAGCCATATGCGTCCATCGCATGGGAGTTGCGCTCTACAGGCGATTGCGGTCATCATATAGATTTGCGGTAAGCGAATGCGGCCATTGAATAATTGTGGCTACGCAACAACACATTCTAATGGAATGAACGCAAGGTTGGTGGAATGAACGCATTAATGCATCTACCTCGAGAAAAACCAAAAGATGATGTTGACATTTCACTTACCACGCCGTTGGTGGCAGAGATTCAAAAAGGACTAATGCGTCGAACATCAGACTCAGAGCAGTCCAATTAATGTTGTCGGTAACCCAAGCTCTATAAATAGAAGCCGATGAGCAGAAATTCAAGTAATCCAAGGTTTTTACCTGAGGTTTGCCTAGGGCGGATCCTTGCGATCCAGTCAAATGCGTGAGAAGAAGTTTGAGAGTTCTTCACCTCCTTCATCCATTTCAAGTGACGACCGGAGCTAGATCTCGAGAGAGTCAACTCCTCCGCCCATCCATGGCACCACTGGCAGCCTTGACGCACATCTGCTGGGAGCAAATCTTTGCTTCCAGCCGATCATTTCTTTTTCCTTTCTTTTCTCATATTGTATTGTATGACATTTTGGAATTAAGAAATTAATACAATTTGTTTTCAGTGCATTTCTTTGTTCCTTCGACTCCATCTCCGTCTTTTTTGCTTAGCATCTTTACTTTCATTGCAACACTTAGTGAGATTGCTTGGGTATTGCATACTTAGTCATGTGGATTAGGGATATGAAGCATGTAGCAACCCATCGAGAGGTGTGCGTTTCGTGAGTGTGTGAGTAACCTTATTTACTTAGTGTGAAGCTACGACAATGCATGTCTATAGGCTAAAACATTGTCTGTCTATGAGTAAAGTCAGCAACAACCAACTGCTCGAGATGGTATGTTCACTAGATATAGGAATAATCTTAGGTCAGCCAAGTTCATGCGATTACCTTGTTCTATGAGTGCATCTTTCATCATTTAGGCACACTTGAGAGAGTAATCTAAAACCCAAATCTAAGACTCGAGAGAGCGGATTGGAACGCATAGGCAAGAATGGGGACCTTAGAGATAAGCTCTATTTGCTTCACACACCGTATGCACCCTACAGATTGGATTTGCATGCATCCAAGAAGTAGGACAAGGGGTTATGTGGCAGCCACGCTCATGCGGCGAGAGCTAGTGAGCTGGTTATGGAGGTCTAGGCAGGCATAAGCTTCTCGACAATATCGTAGATACACCGCATACGTCCTAAAGTTAGGTTCACGTGTGTGTAGCATGATTGCATGGTTTGCGTTGACTAAGGTTGTTCTTGCGGTCACTCTTAAGGGTTGTAATGAAATCATCTCCGCGTTTTATCTATTATCCTATACATTTATTCAAGTCAAGGTTTGTCGCATCTCTATCTTTCATACATATTCTCATTGCATTGTATGTTAGATAGGAGTAAGAGTAGGATTAACTTAGCAACATCCCCTCCATTCATTTATTTAAACCGCCGCATGCACATCACCGTATACATATAGCTACAAGTCCCTGTGTTCGACCTTGGATTACCCGAGAAACTTGCGTTCACGTTATACTTGGCGTGAGCGTAAGAAAACTTGTGGCAAGACGCATGGTCATCACATACATTCATTAACGCATTATCAGTCCAACGCATGACCATCGACACATGACTATCAATGTATATTTTAAGAACATGCATCACATACCGCGTCCATGGGATTTTGGTTGTCGAGTAAAATTGACCTCCTAAATTCCCACCATCAATATGCTAACCAAAACAGTTCCACTAAGCAAGCTTGGCCGATGCTTGGACCTTCTCGGGTTCGAGTTACCTGAAAAAGGTTAGTCAAGTTAGCATAACAAGCAATAGGGAAAGGCACTCTAGATGCTTACAAAGGTGAAGATTGTTATAGAAAGAACCGAAGACAAGAAAACAAGATTGTAGGCAGTTGAAGCTTTGTCATCTTCTTTCTGTTATATTGTTATAACCACCAGAGCTTCATCGTTAACTACTGTGTCTGTGTATAAAAGGAAAATCAATGTGAGAATGACGTAAGAAGAACAAGAGATAGAGAAGGCATTCATTCTGTAATAACTTTGAAGAAGAAGTAATAAAAGAGACCCTCCTGATTTGCAAAGTGGACGTAGGCCATTGGCCGAACCACTTAAACTCTTGTGTTCTTTCTTTCTAACTCTACGATCGTTTAGCATTTACTAAAATATCGTTTACACGATTGTGTAGTTCCTATCACATTGTGTACATAATCGTTTAGCTTTGCATCCAATCATCTATACAATCGTCTAGCTTTTTATCTAATCGTTTAGCTCTGCATCCAATAGTCTATATGATCGTTTAGCTCTAATCAACTGTCGTCACCACGATCGTCTAGCGCTTCATTCTATCATTTGCATAATTGAACTATCATTTAGTTATTGGAGGTTCGCCTACACGATTGAGCTTCCATCAGGTAAACGACAGAAGAGTTTTGAAGCCTTAGCATATAGTATCCCCTGACTCTTTTATTGTACTTGACCATTAAATCTGAGTAACTTGTGATTGCAAACGAGAAGATCTTAGTCATCTCGAACAACAATTACAGTGCTTTCCATTTGATATCCATATTTCGAGTGACGAGTCATCCTATCGTTTTTTTAAACTATATTCAATCCCCCTCCATCCACAAACTCAATATATCATTTTCCCATTTCAAAGTTAATCTCAAGCTCAATCTAAAACTTAAAACTTAACATACATTAACAAATTGAAATAAACTATCACACATTTACACATTTTAATTTCAAACTCAATATAGAACTTAAAACCCAACTTAAACTTAAAGATAACTATGCATTTACCCTTAATTATACCAATTTGAAGCCCAACATAAGAACATTGACAAATTCAAATGGATTATATGCAATCTCCCGAACTCAATATAGCATATAGTTTATTTTAATTAATCTCGAACTCAATATTAAACTTAAAACTCAATTTAAGAACATCAACGAATTCAATATATCATTCAACTATACTTTACATAACTATATGTTTATGTTGTTACCATAACTTCATGATAACAACATACACAATTTTCTAATTAGCATACTACAAATGTTGAAGAATTCATACCTAATTTGATTTATCTCCTTGTGATTTCATGAGTTGTAAGATCATGACTTTCATATCATCCATCTCAGTTTTTCTTTCTTCCTCCTTGTCCAATCTAGCCAATCTCGCCTTTAACGATTCTTTCTCTTGTTGTTGCTCTTCAATAACTTTTATGGAGGATGCATTCGATTGGTAACTTCTCTTTTCTTCTCTTTTTAGGCTTCAGTGTCTTACCAAGGCCTACACCAATGCCCAACATCTACTTGCATATTTCTTCTCTCGAAATTGGTTTAGACCCTTTCTATGTGGAGGCTTCTCTCAGCTCGACCATTTGACTCTACATCGATAATTTAAACAAATAATTGTATGACAATCGTAAATAAATAAAGTTACATTGAGAAATCAAAACTTACGTATGCATCATTAGCGGCCTGATTAATAAACACATTATCACTCTCAAAGTGTGTACACTTAAACAAGTCTGCTAGGTCCATTGCTTGATCGTCGGATCCTTTTTATAAAACAATTATGCTTATCTACATTTCCTTTATCTCATTCACTCTTCACTATCTCTCCCAACCCTTTAAATTCTCTCCATCTCTAAAATCTTTTGATATAAATAAATCATCCTGTTCTTTCATCCATACTCATAAAGTCACACTGAAAAGTTAAGAAATAGAAAAAGAAATCACATCATTTTCTTCTTCTAATTTTCGTTTTTGTCGTATCTATTTCTTTTTATTTTGTTTCCTTTTGTATTTCTTTTCATACAGATCTAGAAAAGGGTTGCAAGATTGAAACATTTGAGTTATTTTATAGTACACTTATTCATACTCACAAAGTCACAATAAGAAGCTAAGAGGTTGAAAATAAATCACATTAATTTCTTCTTCTAATTTTCACTTTTGTTGTATCTGTTTTCTTTTTATAGATATGTGCTTCTTTATAGTTTTTTTTTTTTTTCTTTTTTTGTAGAGATGTATGTTTCTTGTCCCACCTACATTTTTCTTATAAACTTGTTCATGTGTGCTAATTCTTATTTCATTTTTTTTAATACGTGAATGAAGATTGTAGTGACCCATAACTTTGTACTTCTATAACCACAATGATAATTGGTGTCTTATTTAAAAACATACAAGAGTTTTGTTGTTGGGTGATTTCTTGTTGACATTCATCCATGATAATGTTAATTTCAACAATTATTGTGTAACCTCATATTTATTTTTTTAAAAAAATAAATTATATGAACAAATTTGTGTGCAAGTCTTCTATTCATTTTTCTAATGAGTTGATATATATTTTAGACAAATGTTGGAAGTCGTAATTAAATAAATACCAAATTTGGAACAAGTCGAAAGTTTTTATATATGTTATATAACATTGAAAATTTATTTTTATATACTAAATCTGAAAAACTAAAATACCTATTTGTCATTTGAAATAATAATAAAAATAACCATGTAAAACCATTTGCAATGTCAAATAATAAAAATAACATGCTTAAATTTTTATGGTTCAAAATAAAATAAATATCTAAAATGGGCTATGGGAGAAAATTTTTATTTTCCCTTCTTTCCTTTTTAATGGATGATTATAGGAATATCTTAGATAATTTAACATTTAAATTACTAAATAGATATTTTTGTTTTCCGTTCACACGTTATATAATATAAAAAGATATCTATCTTTTTGTATCACACGTTAAATTAGTAAAAACAATACAAAAAATTTTCTGTTTTTGGCATTCGCACCTTAAATGACCGTACATCTTTTAAAAAAAAAACTATATTTTATCATCTAATATCTAATCCAAGTTAAATAAAAGTGAAAAAAAAAATATTTTACCTCTATCTCATATTATGTAAAAATTTTATCTCTAATTCACGTTGAAATAACATAACTTTATTAAAATATCTCCTTTTATTATAGTAGTTTTTTTAAATAACAATTTATCTCTAATTAACGTTACAAGATTTTTTTTTAAAAAAAAAAAAAACTCATATCTCTAATTGACATTAAACTAAAAGAATTTTAAAATTCACATTTTATCTATAATTCACATTAGAAAAAATCATTTATCCAATATCTTTAAATAATCTCATTATATTCGAGGACTATTTTCAAATATAGTAAATGAACCAAAATATTTACAAATCGAAAACATCATGTCATCGACCACGATAGACTACTATCTATTTCTATATCACACAAATAGACATAGATACTAGTGTATGGCCATTTTTCATACATAGTCTGTGATATTTTCAGCAGTTTTGTCGTTTAAAATAATTTTTCTAGATGGATGACAAAATTTCAAAGTAAAATCATTAAAGTTGAAATACATAAGAAATTAAAAAAAAAAAATCCTAATAATTTTGAGATGATTTAAAATTAAATCGAATTAAATTTGGAATGTAAATTTTTTCCACAAATGGAGTAATTTATGCCCTCAATTTTCTTAGGCATATCATGATTTTGTATTTATCTTGTCTCTTTCTTATTTTTATATTTAGTTGTAGATTTTTTTTCTTTTCATTTTTGCAATATCATGTTCCATTTTATTCTGTTTGAGATATCTACGCCAGTTCGCTCTCCTTCATTTATGTGATCCCTTAATCTCATTTACTTTGTTAACAACCTATTTTTATTTGTACAAAACGATACAACTCAATTAAAGCCATCTCTCCTTTTTCTTTTTCTTTTCTTTTTTTTTTTTTTAATATTTCCTTAACAACATTGTTTTATTCTTTTTCTACTTTTATAAGTCCGATAACTATGTTTATTTTGTAGATTTTTATCTACCACTTTAAACTTATGTTATTTTAAAAAAAAAATCTTGCTTCTTTTAACCCGTGTAATCATAAACTAGGTGAACGAGATAGACAAACGATGGCAATATTCTCTATATTTGTTATTATTTAATTTTTTTTATTCTTTTGTGTGAGACTAGGATTGAGATATAATTTTTTTTAGCTTTAGATTTAGATTAAATAGTCTTTTTTAAAAAAAGGAAAAAGAAAAAAAGTATACTCGTTTCTTTTTAAAAAATTGAATAGTAATTATAGATATATTAGAGAATTCATTATCTCTAATAATTGTATTTAAAGAATTCGTTATCTCTAAATCACATTAAATTTAATTAATTCGATCTTTTATTTCTTTTCTTTTTGTGGAAGGAAAGAAAAAAAAAGACCTTGTGAGTAATAGGAGAAAATAATAATTAATGTTAATAAATTTTAATTACAGCAAATTAGGTCAAGGAGCTAGGATAGAGGCTACTACGGTGAAATGAGGACAATAAATCATAATATGTAGATGCAGTTGAAATTGAATGTGAGTAGAAATATCATCCATTCATATTCATAATATATTGTTCTTTCTACACATATATTCTTAATGGCTCAATTATATAATTCTCTAAACTTTTCTTTTTTTTCTTATTGAACTATTATTTTACACAAAAGTCTAGTCCAATTTACTTTTTTAATCCTCTTTATCATTAAGTTCTATCTAATATAATATTATATATATATATACACACACCAAAAGACACATTTAAGGGATATTTCTCACAATTATGAACTTCATAAAATGATTATCTTTTCAAACTCTACTGATGATACTGAAAATGTGCTATTTGTCCCACTTAATTATTTAGGATTGCTCCTAGATTTTACATGTTTATTTGGATATTTTGTAGGTTTCAAGCACCTAAGAGGTAAAACCAAGTATTAGTGACGAAATGGAGATAAAACAAATCGAAACAGAGCTTGATTGAATCAACCACGAAAGAAGGAGTTGAAAATGTCCATTTTGCCCCTGCCTGCACAACATCGCAACACTGACGCTGAAAAGGCAGAATACCTATACTTCATGAAAAGCACACAATATCGCAACGCTGCCTTAGAGTGTTGCAGCACTCCTAAGTATCGTCCGTGTGAATGGCCGTCAGTGTTACGACGCTATCATGATTTTATAAATACTAATTTTAGCTGCCTAGGTCATTTTATCTCCGATTCCAACCGACTACAACACGATTTCTCTCTATTTTCTTTTACTTTCAGATCTTTTCATGTATCCAGACTTTATCCCATTGATTGAAATATTGATTATGGGCTAAGGTATCTCATTCTAACTTAGGTTTTAGGATTTTTCTCTATTTCTATGAACTTGTGAGTTTTTGAACCGGATTATATATTGTAATTTTTTTTATTTAGTTCAGTTTTAAGGAACATTATCATATTTTTGTACGCTTGGGGATTAAATAATTACTTTTATCGATTAATGTTTAATTCGTGACATTTGATTTTAAGTTAACTCATAGAAAGCAATAGGTTAGGGTTGGCTTGTGAATCGATTAAAATAAGTATTGTTCTAACTATTAGGGTTAATTATAGTTTGTAATTGTATTGACAAACATCTTATTTATCAAATAAAATATGTGATGTTTTATTTGACATTTAGTCGCATTTAATTCACAAACCAATCAACTAACATCCAAGGTTATTTTTAGCTTAAACATATATGTAGAGACATATGGGTGGATCATGTTTAAGTGATAACCTAAATGGTCTGTAGTAGATGGATAAGGCTGGATACCTTATCCTAGTGGCACTACGAGTACGACCCACTTTGTAGATGTTACAATTCTTGTAAAATACTATAAATTATCTGATCTTTATAATGCATGTGGAGACATGTGAGCAAGGATATTCAATACAAAGGAGTTTCTATAAGACTGAACCATGAAATGTTTAGTCTTATTATATAACGCCGTTCATAATGGAAACTTACATTTCACCAGGATGACTATAGGTAACATGACCTGAATCCTAAGTAAGTTGTGAACTCCTGTCTATGAAGGCGGTCTTTTTGTATAAGGGAGAGTGGCCAGATCATCGACTCAACAAGCGTACCATTTTGGGGATTCATCTAATTGGGGTGCTAGGAACACAACTATACAAGAAGAAATTCACTCATTCCCCAATTTTCGGGTAAGTAGATAAATTGTTCATTTAAGGGCTGATTCCGAGGCTTGAATAATTTGGCGCCACACCATCTCCTGACCTGAGAGAGGTTTGGTCATAGTTGAACTATGATTTATTGTTTATTAGAGGGATCAGTGGACATAACGGTAATTTTGGCCCAACTGTACTTATGAGCAATTTGTGAAGGGTCATCGTACTGTTGATTGGTTATATCCAATGGACACGAAAATATTTCTGTAGTGCAAAGAGTGCACCTATCGGTCTTTAGTGGAGTACCCAATAGTTAACAAATGTTGAATATTTTAATTAAAGAGTTTAATTAATTATTCACGTACCGTTTGAGCTTCAAGCTAAAGGTTTACAATGTCTCATCTGTAGCTCAATAGGATTTAATGAGAATCAATTTTTGGATTAATTTGAATCGTTCAAATTAGTTGAGAGAATTAATTATATGTGAATTAATTCAATCTAATTATATATGATATAATTACTATAATATATTTGATACATTATAATATAAAGTTTATTTGAGAGAAAATAATATTTAAATATGATTCAAATATTAATTATGTGAGTTGGATTTGTATAACTAAATAATATAAATGGATTTATATTAAATTTTGTTGTTGAGAGAATTAAACTATAGGTTATATTATATTGAATACAATATTAAACTATATGTTATATGTTATATTTGATATAACATATAACTTAATATATATTATATGATAAAGTTGTTATCATATAAATATATATTAAAGTATTTTTAATTTATTATTTTTTTTAAAAAACAATTTTAGGGAGAGAGTAACTCCCTCCCCTTTTTCTCTCTAGTACATGAGAGTGTGTTTCTGTTTTTATGTTTTTGGCTTGTTATTCATCTTCTTGTAAGTTATCAATCTTGCTCTCCTCACTTCTCTCAAAATCAGTTTTTCCCAAAATAGTCAAAGTCCAAACTCCTGAATTCTTACCTAGAGAATATTGAGGTAGCTTTCGTCGTTACGTACGAGGGATTTCCATTGAAGATCGGTCTTCAAAGGTAAGGGTTTGAAACCCATTTTTTTTTTCTATTATGTAACTTTTCCTTTAAGCATGCTGAAGTTAATTTTTAGATGCATAATTCTTATTTGAATTTAAACATTTTGTTAACTTTAGGTTTGAGTCCGATCCCATTTTCTACTCAAGGACCTTCAATGGTTCATTCACTAACCAACTTAGAATTGAATCGAACAAATATTTAATTAGGGGCTTGAAAATGAAATAATATTCAACCTAACTTTGGCCTAGTCGTTAATGCAATTAGCACGAATACGAATTTACATGCTTTTCATCAATTGGACTTCGAGTAATTAGTTGACTAGGACTATTAATTAGCTTTCCTAATTGATTTTGTTCAATGTATGTAAATATTTAATTTCTGTAATGAGAATTCGAGTATGTCAAATAGGGAAAATCATAATAATCCAATCTAGGTTTCTTCATATAATTTCTAATTTTTTACTGTATGCAATTTAATTTTCTTGCAATTCAACAAACCAATTTCTAGATCCCCTTCAGTTACTTAGGACTGCAAACCATTTAGTTTAGAAACTCTTTGGTTCCTTGTGTTCGACCCATGCTACCACTACTACACTCTTGGTAGGAACAAAAAATTATTTGGTCTAAAATTGGACGACAAATTCCACCAACCACCTACACAAGTAGAAAAAAAGTTCCTGTAACAATCTGAAAATAGTTTCCATCGTAAACAAAAGCAATAATTTACAAGAAGTTTCGACAGAGAAAATAATGTATATTTTTTTATATACATGACAATATATTCGATATATATTTGAATGTTCTACAAATAAGTTAGGATATAGTTAATATAATAAGTGCATGAACAAGATAATTTGTACAATATATTATCTTATATAAAAATTTTATTTGATCTAATAATTTTGATATTTGATTTAAGATTAAATCGAATTAAATTTGAAATCTAAATTTTCTCTATTAATGGACTAACTTCTGTCCATAATTTTCTGAGGTGTATCTTTATTTTTTATTTATCCTGTCTCTTTCTTATTTTTATAGTTGTAGTTTTTTTTTTTCCCTTCTCGTAGCACTATGCCATTTTATTCTGTTTGAGATATCTGCGCCGATCTGATCCCACACATATATCTTATTTCTTTATCTCTTCTATTTTGTTAACAATGTATTTTTTTTTCTACAAAACGATAGAACTTAGTTGAAGGCATCTATCCTTTTTTTCTTTTTACTTTTTTTTTTTAATATTTCGTTTACAACATTGTTTTCTTCTTTTTCTTTGGTAGACATTTAATTTTTTTCCAATTCTTCTTCTATTTATGGTGCAAAAAAAAAAAAAAAATCTTTTAACAAGTGCAGCCATAAACTAGATGAAGGATGTGGACAAATGAAAACAATATATATTTTTTATATTTTCATATTATTTATTTATTTATTTATTTTGTGTGAGATTGACATTGTGATATAATTTTTTTTAGATCAAGATTTAAATTTAATAGTCTTTTTTTCAGAAAAAAAAAAGAAAAAAGAAAAAAGTATACTAATTTCTTTTAAGACAATTGAATAGTAGTTATAGATATATTAGAAATATGGTTTAAATTCCAATAAACGTGGTTCAATTTTATTTTAAAGTTTTCTTATTAAAAAGGCAAACATGATTAGCTGGTTTGTTTTATTGTTTTATTTTTTAAGGGAGTTTATTTGTTCTCTTAATATTAAAAAAAATCATTTATTAAAAAAAAATAAATTTGTGCGAGGAATACATCCTTTCATAATTCTTACCAATTCTTCATTCAGTAAATACTCAAATTTATTATAGATAAGACTTTTATTTCAACTTAAATACATATTGATTCAATTTTCAACGTTATGAAACATGTGTAATGTACAAAGTTACACGTAATTAATTAAAATTTATAATATGTATTAGATATACAAATTTATTAACACGTATAATGCACGTCATATGTTTTTATTTTATTTTCTATATAATAAAATTATAGTTTTAACTAGACTAGACTATTCTGGCTTGACGTAATCTATATGTTTAATGTTCTATATTCTTGATGTGGTAAGTTTGAAATATGTATTATTTTAAATTGTACGTACAAGACTAGTTAATACAGCTTTTATTAATTTTTTCTAATTTTGTTAGAATATGTAGATTTATGAGGAATGATTAAGTATGATATTTTGAAATATATTTAACCAAATTATAGTATACATTATTATTATTATTATTATTATTATTATTATTTTGGGGAATGCCACTCATCAAATATTGGAATAGGAATCAGAACACAAGACTCAAGAAAAGATATATGATTTGTTTAATTATGTTCATATTAACTGAAAAATATAGAATTAAATCGTCTATTATCTCGTTTGAGGTCAGATTCACACTTATACCTCTAATAATTGTATTTAAAGAATTTATTCTCTCTAAATTACATTGAATATAATTAATTCGATCCCCTATTTCTTTTTTCTTTTTTTTAGGAAAAAAAGACCTTCTGAGTAATAGGAGAAAATAATAATTGAAGTTAATAAATCTACAATTAATGAATATTAGGTCAAGGAGGATAGAGGTTACTCCGGTGAAATGAGGACAATAAATCATAATAATGTGAAGGTGCACATGAAATTGGATGTGAGTAGAAATATCATCCATTCATATTCATTAAATATTTCTTGCTTTCTACACACGTACTTTTGTTGGGTTGATGTCCTAAATCTCGTAAGATCCTATAGTTTTTAGTTGTATTGTATAAATATTTTATTTATTTAATAAAATATATAATGTTTTATTTCTTTCTGAGTTGCATTAACCACAGACTAATAAACTAACATCCAAGGTTATCTTACAGCTTAAACATGTATGCAAAGACATATAGGTGAATCATGTTTAAGTAATAACCTAAATGGTCTATAGTAGATGGATAAGGCTAAATATCTTATCATGTGATACTATGAATATGACTAGTTTTATAGATGTTACAATTGTTGTAAAGTGCTACAAATGATCTGATCTTGATCATTCATATGGAGACATGTGAGTAAGGATGTTCTATAAAAAGGAGTTTGTATAAGACTGGACTACGAAATATTTAGTTCATTATATAACACTGTTCATAATAGAGACTTACATTTCATCAGGTTGACCATAGGTAATGTCATACCCTCTACCAGATTACCCTCTTAACCTAGAAGAAAATATGATGGCAGCAGTTACTAACCCTTTTATTGGTACTTACTACTTACTAACTTGCTTAACTTGTTAGAAACCCTGACAAAGATCACAAGAATAAGCACAACACTCGACAGTCACAACTATTCAGGTTACATACATAACTAATATATACAGATAGTTCATAAAACAAGATCTTATGGGCCCCAACTCACAACCTTAGTCTCTATATGCACAAAACATGTGTACAGTTATTTACAAACAACCACCTAATTGTTAAGATACTAGACTCCTCGTCTCTGCGTGGTAGAGCAGTAGTAGAGTTATCCTTTGGGAGTTAATCGCTACCTAAGAAAAGAAAACATTTAAAATGGGGTGAGCTACTAGCCCAGTGAGTGACTTAATAAGATAGATTTTCATGCTTAAAACTTTATAGAAAATCTCATACTGAAATATAAACCTTTCCAAGCAACTTTCAAAGTAATGCTTTCAAAACATGGCATATATGAAAAAATAACTACTCTGATCCTTAGTTAAGAGTGAACCCCTGACCCCAACCTTTAACGTCAAACCTTAGTCGAGAGAGAACCATTTTGCTCGATCCCTCGACGTCATACTACCTACGTGTACGTGGTTATAACTGAGTACCATCATACCTTAGGTACTTTCACTAGGATACCTTCTCTAAGTCCTTCAGTATCCCTCTTACAGCAAATCAGACATAACCCTCTTACTGAAGCATATTTACTTAAATAATAAGCATTTAGTTTCAATACCAAGGTTTTAAGCATAACATCATCACATGCTTTAATAATTTGAAATTAAGTTAACTAAAACATGTTGGGAAACTATCTTAAAAGGAATAGCATGCATTATTCATCAAAGCTTTGCATGGAAAACATGCTTCACTTTAATATTCGTTAATCATGCTTTAATAAAAGATATATTTCTTGGAACTACTTATAAATGCTTAGCATCAGAATAAAATTTAAGAAAACATGGTTTCTAAAACATTGTAAGTCAAACATTGTCACTCAGGGCTTTAGGCTACTCCTTAAAGATGGATATGCTTCCCTCAATGGTGTCAATCCTGTGGACACAATAACATACATTTAGCTACTAGTAATGGTCTCCCTTTGAGACTAATTCTTTAAATTAAGCTTGCCTTTAGCCTTCCCTAAAACATTTCCAAACCAATGCATACCTTGCTATGCGTCGAACACTTAGATTTTCTTTGAGGTTTTAGGTCCTTGTTATGCGGCCAACCTACTTGATCAATACATCCCACTATGCATCATTGATCGCTCACACCAACACCTATGTGTACAAGTCTTCAACACAAGCCTTCTCAGCCTAACACATAGGGTTTTAACATGTGGCACTTAGCCTTAATTCTGCCCGTGTGCCTAGTTTCAGCTGCTTGCTTATTCGACCCAAGCAGCTGCCTGCTTGTTCAAATAATTCAAGATTTGAATTACTTCATGAATAACTCAAATTATAGAGCTAATCTATAGAAATTTTCTTCTATAAACTTGTTCAAAAATGTCTCAGGAAGCTTACCTTAACATTGCAGCCTAAAATTCCTTGTGGTTTGTCTTGGAGCTTCAATCCTTCATCAATGGGATGGATTCACTCGAGAGTTAACCTTTTGCTACTTTCTTCCCTCTCCGGCCACCTTCTGGTGAGATTTTCTTTCCATAGCCCAACCACTGAAACTAGATTCACAGAGCTTTCCAATGACATGGAGATCATTTAATTTGCATGGAGGAAATTATTCAAAATGGTCTCTTGAAGTTCCTCTTCCCTTTTATGCTGCCGGCCAAACACTTGCATGAAATTCTATCATGCCACCTCCACCTTAAGTGTGTTTAACTCATAGGATTAGGACAGCTAGCCTCCATAGTCGGTGATTAATGCTAATCAGCTTCCCTTGCTCTTACCGCAAGCCTTGCCTTTAACTAGCTTCCACGCACCACAGCCCTCACGCATGCTAACTTAAATGCATGGCTCAGAGCAACACTTGTGCCTTGGCCTCTTGGCTTTAATCATCATCGCAACTCCAGCCCTTTCAACTTTGCAAGGTCTGACAAGTAAGCCCTACTCATCGTATGCCAAGCTTAATCATCGCACACCCAGCCACTGCCCAAGCCACTGCTTACTTTAACGCTCGAGGCTCATCTTGTCGCAACCCCTATCGCATGTTAACCTCTAAGACCTTGTCAACGCGAGCTACACCTCAACGCATAGCCACTGTCAATGCTCCCCTCACACGCGTACACTAAGTTCAGCACCTAGCCTTACACCAATGCCAAGGCCACCAACCTATTGTGTGTCTTCTTTTGACAACGCCCAACACCTTCTTGCCGCATGCCTACTAACCTCGCAAGCCTCTTGGTTGCCGCATGCGTTGTCCATGCATAGAGTTGCTTGCGCTCAACATAACTCCCTTTACGTGCACAACTCCAACGCCTAGCTCCCCCACACTTGGCCACACTTGGCTTCCTCAAGAGCTCATCTAACCTCAAAAGATAAGGCCAACACATATGAGCTCACCTCCATCGCTCATCACAAGGCTAATGCATAGGCTACACTTTACCAACACTTAGCCAAATTTTCTTTTCTAAAATCACTCTTCATCACCTGAGAGTCAAACTTGTAACTTAAACATTTCCCTCTTTTCCCCTCCTTATTCTTCACACATTTCCCTACAATTAAAACATTAATTCTAACATTAATCCAACGTATCATACAAATCTCATTAATGAACATATATAAGTAAGAAATTAGGGTTTAGGGTTTACAAGTAACATGACTTGAATCCTGAGTGAGTTGTGAACTACTGCCTATGAAGGTGGTCCTTTGATTTGTATGGGTGAGATTGGTTAGATCGCTGACTCAACAAACCTACCATTTTAGGGATTTCATTTCTTTCCCCAACGTCGGGGTAAGAAAATAAATTACTTCCTTAAGGGCTGATTTCGGGGCTTGATCAATGTGATGCCACATCTTTTGCTGGCCCGAAAAGGGTTTAATCATAGTTGGACTATGATTTATTGTTCATTAGAGGGATCAGTGGTACTCAAGGAGTTAGATATAACTATTGGGGCAAAATGATAATTTTGGCTCTGTTGTAAATATGTAATTTGTGAAGGGTTATCGTACTGTTGATATGTTATATCCAATGGATACAAAAATATATCTGTAGTATAAGGAGTGTAGCTAACGGTCTTTAGTGGAGTGCCCGTCAATTAATGGATAGTGAATAATTTAATTAAAGAGTTTAATTAATTATTCGCGTATCGTTGGAGCTTCAAGCTATAGGTCCATGAGATCCCCTCGATAGCTCAACGGGAATAAATGAGAATTAATTTTTGAATTAATTTGAAATTGTATGTGATATAATTAATTTAATTCTAATTATATATGATATAGTTACTATAATGTATTTGATACATATAATATAAAGTTTATTTGAGAGGAAATAAATATTTGAATATGATTCAAATATTAATTATGTGAATTGGATTCGTATAATTAAATTTAGTATAAATCAGATTTATATTAAATATCTAAATTGAGAAAATTAAACTATAGGCTATATTGTATTTGATACAATATAGAAACTATAGGTTATATGTTCCATAAGATATAACATATAGTTATGTATATATATATATGTATAATAAATTAGTTATCATTGTTGGGATTTGTGTCCTAAATCTCTTTGTACTCTCGTAGTTTGTAAACTTTGTATAAACATATTGTTGTTAATAAAATAAGTGTTATTTATAAGCATATACTCAATCAAATAAACTAATATCCAAAGTTATTTTATGTAATTTAAACAATGATGTAGGGACATACAAGTGGATCTTGTTTAAATAATAACCTAAATGGTCTGTAGTAGATGGATAAGGCTAGGTACCTTATCCTGGTGACACTACAGATACGACCCGCTTTATAGGTGTTACAAGTGTTGTAAAGTGCTAGAAATGATCTGATCCTGATCATTCATGTGGAGACATGTGAGCGGGGGTATCCTATACAAAGAGTTTATATAAGACTGGACAACAAAATGATTAGTCTCTCTATAGAACATCGTCAATATTAGAGACTTACATTTCACTAGGATAACCATAGGTGACATGACTTGATTCCTGTGTGAGTTGTGAACTCCTGTTCATGAAGGTGGTCCTTTGATTTTTATAGGTGAGAGTAGTCAGATTTTCAACTCAAAAAGGCTACCATTTTGGGAATTCGTGTAACTGGGGAGCTGGGAACACAGCTACACAAGACGAAATTCACTCCTTCCCCGATGTAGGGGCAAGTAGATAAATTACTCCATTAAGGGTTGATTCTAGGTCTTGAACATAGTGATCACACCCAATCATGGCCTGAGAGGTTCTTAGTCATAGTTGGACTATGACTTATTGTTTATTAGAGGGATCAATGGTACTTAATGAGTTAAATGTAACTGTAGGGGCAAAACGGTAATTTTGGCCCAATTGTACTTATGAGAAATTGGTGAAGGGTCACCGCACTGTTGATTGGTTATATCTAATAGACACAGGAATTTATCTGTAGTGCGAAGAGTGTAACTATCGGTCTTTAATGGAATGATCGGTAGTTAACGAATGTTGGGTAATTTAATTAAAGAGTTTATGTAATTATCTATGTACCATTGGAGCTTCAATCTACTAGTCCATAAAGTCCCCTATGTAGCTTAGCAGGGATTTAATTGAGAATTAATTTTGGATTAATTTGAGGTGTTCAAATTAATTGAGGGAATTAAATATATATGATATAATTAATTAAGTTAATTATAATGTGATATAATTAACGTAATGTATTTGATACATTATAATATAAGGTGATATGAAAGGAATTTGAATATGATTCAAATACTAATTATATGAATGAGATTCATGTAATTAAATTTAATATAAATATGATTTATATTAAATATTAAATTAATATTAATTAATTAAAAAGAAGGAGTTATAACCCTCCTCCCCCCTCCCCCCCTATTCTCTTAGTTAATTTACGTGGCTTGTGAAAGAATGATGTGGTGGAGATTCATCTTGGCCTCCCTCACCTCCGTTCCATCTCTCTTCCCTCTTTTAAGGATTCAAGCAAAGCCCACAACTCTTGCTTGAATCTTTTGTCCCAAGAGAATATAGAGTGTTCTCAAGTGGCGGTGTCCCTTTTTGGAGAAGATGATCTATTCGTGACTTGTTCGAGGGATTCTTGAAGAAAGCGTTATTCAAAGGTAAGGGTTTTTGAAACCATAAGCATTTCTTTATTTTTGTATGCTATAATTTAAGTAAATGCATATCTTGTTCTTATTTTATTGTAAAACTTACATTCAATAAAAATGGAAATTAGGTCGTTCTTGCTTCCGCTCAAAGGATCTTTTTCAAAAAGTTCCTTCAATTGGTATCAGAGCCAAGTTGCCAGTTATCTGATCCCAAATTCCATTATTTTATTGAATCGTTTTTACAGAGTTGGTGTGATAGGTCTGGTAAAAGACTATCTTTTCTACGTTAAAATCTTCAATTCTATCATATTTGTTGCTTAAAATGTCTATTTTATAGGTAAAAGACAATCCTGACACTCTTGAAGCTATTTCGAGGTTTTTAGAGCATAATGGTGTTAAAGTAACCAAAAGAGATGAAAGGAAGTGGAGAAAAGAAGGAAGGAAATATGATGATGTGGAGATTGTTTTCCAGCTGACATCTTTTATGCGTCATTAAAAGCAGATTTTTGCTAGCTGTCATTGTTTTTCTAACATTAAAAGTTGGAAGGCAGTAGCTACAAAACAGGGTAGCATTGCGATGGTCCGAAGAATAACAGAAATAAAAAATGCACGTCACGCCTCTGCGCAAGTGAGCATCGGGCCACCGTCAGCCTAGGGTCACAACGCAGCGACTCTCGGCAATACAAAAACTGAAATTTTCCAAATTTCAACAAGGAGAGAACTCGTTTTTTAGAGAGATTCCACGAACCAAAGAACTTTTCCTTGTAATTTCCTAAGAGATTCTGTCAATTTTTATTCAATCTTTAGTCATTTTAATGCCAACTTCAATTGATTTCTTCAAGAGCTCTCCAATTTATTGCTAGGTAAGTAATTTTCTTGGGAAATCTTTAGTCTAAGTTTTAACTCTTGAGTTATTTTGTATAATTTCTTGAATTTTTTTGCATATTTGAATGTTCTTGGACTGATTTTGAATAGAAATTGATGGATGATAATTGACGCCTTGATTGTATTAATTTTTTATATGTAAATCTCCCTTGGCACTATTGCATAATAGAGAGATAGGTTACAAAAATCAAGTTTTCTTGTGTTAATTAGGACTTTTTCCGAATTTAACTCTTCAATTTCTTAATTTAGAGCATTAATACAATCGATTTTGAAATTTACTCTAATGTGTTTTTTGAATGTCATAATAACAATAACCCTAGTTCTTTAAGCAATCTAAGAAAAATACATGGTAAATGCTATATGGAAGTGTTTTTTACTTAGATTAAGGCTAATTAGTATGATTCATGTTAATTGGCTATATGGGTCTTTAGGGACTTTCCCTATTGGATTATGAGATGGTTGTTTTTCAAGCATGTGTTCAAGAACAATGACAGAATTAAACTTAGTAACAAGATTTCCCAAAGATCTTTCTCTATCAATTTTTTACTAAAAAAAAGAGTTTGTTATACAATTCTTGCTACAATTGCTTCTATCTTCATTCTAGTTAGTTTGTTTAAGACAAACCCCCCTACATTTTATTGCTTCTGCATTTTGGAATTCAAATAGTTGATTTTTAGGCCAATTATTTTCGTTTCTATTGGGATCGACCTCTTACTTCTACTATTACTACGTGTTAGTTCTAGTTGTAGTCAGAGTACAAATAAATTTCATTTGTTTTGGGTAGATAGAATTAATGACACCTACTTTACCAAACATGGTGCATTTTACATATTTTGCATTCTTTTCATGCGATGAATGGTTTTGAATGTGGTTTTGTTCATGGATGTTTCGAGATAGGATACTCTGTTTTAAGGCATTGTTTGTTTCCAGATTTTGTTTGTAAAGGCCCTTGTGTTTTTGGGCATAATTATTGCTATAGAGTTTGTAATTCATTAGTTTGAGTCGCTCATGTTGTTCCTGGGGAGCTTCAAAGAAGAATTGTAGAGCATTGTTTCGATGAAGAAGACGAAGCAGTTCTACAAGATCGTGTAGCTACAACTACACGATCGTGTAACTTTTGTTAAACGATCTTGTAGCTTTTGCTACACGATCGTGTAGCATTTGCTAAACGATTGTGTAGCTAATGCTACAAGATCATGTAGATTTTGCTAAATGATCGCACATCCTTTTTTGCTACACGATCATTGCAAAATGTTCGTTGAAGGGTAGTTCGATTCGAGCAGTTCAATGCTTGGTTCACCTGTTTCAAACCGTAAGACTCTTTTGCTGTAATAGTTAGCCTTTAAATTTCTTTTAGGTGTCCTTTCTCAGTCCATTAACTATTTCAATTAAATATACATGTGATGTTTGTGTTTTCTTATATGTCATATTGTATGTCATTGTTAGCTCTAAAAAAGAGCTAAGTTTATTGCCATAACTTTCCTATAATTGGGTAATCTTTATGCTTTATTTTTCTTATTTTGTAGGAAAATTGACCCAATGGAGAAAGTATGTTGCAAGGATGAAGAATCGAGCAAAAAGGAAGGAAAAACCGAGAGTTAAACACATTAAATTAAGCTTATATGAAAAAAGACAACTCTGCCATGTTCTAGCATTGCAACTCTCTTTAATAGCCTAAGTTCAATGCTCATTCGACGCTGAAAGGCATTAGCATCAAGTGCAGGATAGTGTTGTAACGCTGCCCCAAGAGTCATGACGCTTGCCAGCATTCCAACGCATCTCAGAACTCGAACTTCAACGTTGTAAGACAAAACACTCAACTTTACAATGCTTTTTCCAAGCATTCAATGCGCGGCGCAAGCAAACGTTTGACGCATCATTGCAACACTCGCTCAACGCTCTCAAATGCACGCCGCAGCGTTGCAATGCTATTTCCAAGCATTGTGACGCTACGCACAACCTATAAATAAGGAGTTGGGGTTCAGCCTTCCACAATCAGAAAAGAAACTCATATCGCATTCCCATAGCAAAATACCTATGAATAGAGTGAATTCTGAGAGTTTAGTCCGGTTTTGGGAGCCATTGAAGCCAAATTGCCGAGCGATTGTCGTCGTAGTCAAACTCGACTCTCTTTTGATCATTGTAATTCTAATATGCCTTTTAGAGGCTAGGTAATTTTCTTGGGATAGATTGTATGTATTAATTCTTGAAGTTCACTAGTTTAATTTATTCAATTATTGTGAACCCTTTGGGTGAATTTGTTTTATTAATAATAGAATTTTGATGAATTTTTCTGATAAATTAATTTATTGAATTTCTTGCATGCAAAATCATTCTAGCCTGTGCATAATTGATTGATTAAGTTGCACGTATTAGGACTGCATGTTTAGGGTCTAGACTATTTCTGACCAAATTCATGTATATGCCCTAGTATAATCCTTCCCATATAAATCATTCTATAAGATATGGTTGTCCAGCTTGTAGTGTGTCTCGACAATGAACCCTTTCTTAATGTTTTTCAGTTTTAACTTGTATGCCGCTAAGAAGAAAAAGTTTTAAACTTAATTAGTGTTGGTTTAGATTTTTATCAAAAATTGGCCAATTCAGCTATTAGAATTTCTAATAGGTTGAGGGGTTCACATAATTGCAGAAATTAACTAGTACCTAGGGATAGAAAATAAAAAGCATATAAAATAATCCCAAGATTTTTCCTCAATTTTATTCAACTCTTTTCTGTTCTAAATTTATCCCTGTTTTATTTTTAATTTATTTTATGAACAAAAACGAAAACCATCAAAACCTTTATAAGTGGAATTAATAAATTGGCCTAAGTTGATTCAACGGTCTTCCTGTGGATTCGACCACGATCTTACAACATTCCTATGTTTGTGGTATAAGTCTTGGATCGTTGAAAATAAATAATTTTTGCTCGAGCCAGGAGCAATTACGGCAACGCTATTGGGTTTTATGTCCTAAAACTCGTGGTATGTAAACAATGAAACTTATTCTAAAAGTTCAATAAGGTGTTATTGAATAGATGTTTTGCTTGATAGAAATCCAATAAACCTAAAAGTCCCTTGACATTTGGATGAGTACTTGAACTTTATGTGGAGACATAAAGGTGGATTAGATTCAAGTAAATAGTCAAAATGATCTATAGTATATGAATAAGGTTGGGTACCTTATTCTGGTAACACTATTAAATGTGGCCTACTCTGTAGTTGTTACAAGAAGTTGTAAAGTGCTACAAACGAAGTGATCCTAATTCATTCATGTTGGGACATGAGGAATGGGGGTGTCCTTGTACAAAAGGGTTTGTACAAGATCAGACCATGAAATCAGTCACTCTTACTTTATAAGGCTGGGGACATAAGGTGCACAATGGAATTCACTCCTACCCGCTTTAGGGATAGTAGAGATGTTGTTCCCTTAACTGCTGATTCTGGGTCTTAAACAAGGGGCCCTTCCTTCTCATTGGCTTGAGAGGAACTCAATTTTGTTGATTGAATCACAAAACAATTGTTTATTAGGGGATCTGTGGGGACTTAAGGAACAAGTGGTAATTTTGGGGGTAAAACAGAGATTTGACCCAGTCGTTATTACGAACAACCTGTGAAAGGTTAACTTACTAATCATGGTTATATCGAGTGGACAATATATATCTACAGTGGGGTGTTCAACTGTGGGCTTTAGTGGAGTGGCCCATAAGTTAACGTATGGGGGTTAGATCGGTCTAATGAGTTTAGTCGATTAATCATGGATCGTTGGAGCCCATGATATGTAGGTCCACGAGGTCCCCCTACTAGCTCGGAAATGGATTAGCTATAGAGTAGCGTTATAAGTTAATTTGAAACGTTCAAATTAGAATGAAACGGAGTTGGAGAATATATATTTAAATATGATATAAATATATGAAGATGAATTTGTGTAAAAATTAATTTAATATAGGATATTAAATTAATTAGAATTATTTAAATTATTTAAATAATTATTTATTAATTTTATTAAAAAATTAATTTATGAAACTAATTTGTAAAATTAATAAATTTTGATTTTAGAAATAAAATGTGATTTTAAAATAAATTTTGGATTTTGGAAATAGAAAAACACGAAAATGAAAAATTAGATTTTTCAACTTCATCTTCAACTGGCTCACAAAGAACCCATTATATTTAACCTTCAATAACTCCAAGCATGAGCTGCATTCCATGTAGCAAATCTCTTTGCATGATAGTCTACAATATATTCAAGAGATTGGAGTGAAGTTGAAGGGATTGCAACCGATAGAATTTAGTTGAAATTTTGGGTAGAAGAAGGTGTTCTTCATTTTGGGTTATTGTAGTGAGCATTCTCGAAGTTCTCTTTGATTCCAACTTATTTTGAGTCTCATAACTCAATCTAGAGCACCAAGAGAATAGTAGGGAAGATTTTGTGATGGTCTACACAAAGATTTGGAGGAATTAGCAGCTGAAAATCGAGATTTCAAAGGTTCTTCAAAAGTATGTCTTGAAACCCATTAAATCATGTTTTAGCATGCTTTCATTTATGTCAAAATTAATCAATTAAAGTGCTTATTGATCCTTTTTGCTTCTGCTACGTGCTAGTAACTTTCCAACAATTGGTATCAGCATCATATAAGCATTCAATTCGGTTTAATTTTGGTTTGGTGGGCCTTTTATATGAAAACATGAAACTGCTGTACTGATATGGTTTTGTGAGTTTTGGCCATTAACATCATTTTCATTTCTCGTTTAAATTTGTAATTGGCTCTTACTTGATGAGCTTTTATGTCTTCCCAAGAGTCTGAATTTATTTCGAGTCATTAGAGTTGAAATTAAGCCATAATTCGAAGAAACAAGCGAAGAGGCTGTGTTGCAGATTCCAAACGTTCAACCTCTGTTCATATCGTTGTTGAGCTTCAATAGCTAAATGATCATTTAGCTTCATGCGTTAGACAATGTGAAGAAAATCTAAACGATCGTGTAGCTTCGGGTGTTGATTGTTTAGGTGTTATCCACTAGATGATCGTGTACCTGCGAGAACTAAGCGATGCGGTGAAGAGCTATACAATAGCACTGCACGATAGCTTACAACGATCGTTTACCTCTAATCGGGAGCTAAACGATGCATTGAGATGCTATGCGATAGCACTAAGTGATCATTTACCTCTATGCGGTAGCTACGCGATGCATTGACATGCTAAGCGATAGCACTACGTGATCGTTTACCTATGCACGGTAGCTGGGCGATGCGTCGAGAGCTATGCGATAGCACTAAGTGATCGCTTACCTTGTGTGCACGCTATACGATCAAGATGAGGCGCTAGACAATGGCACTAAGTGATCGTATAGTAAATGCCTGGCGCTAAACGATGGAGCTACACGATAGTGTTGGACACTAAACGATCGTGTAGCATCCTTCGGTACTAGACGATGACATTATACGATAGAAGGAAAACACTACACGATCATGTAGCTTGGTTAGGCGATATGCGTTGGTTGCTAAACGATCATGCAAACACTAAATGATCAAGAAAAACGCTTGACAATGGTCATTAATGCTAAACGATCAGCCTTAGCAAGATAGTGAGCGAGAGCAAGATCAGCCAGTTCGACCGATTCTCTTAAGGTCTGGTCCAGTTCAGCTTCAAATGGTTTGTGGACTAAAACCATATCAGTCTGTGTTTAATTATTTATGCATTGGATGTATGTTATAATTAAATAAATCTCGTATGTGCATATAGTATGCCATTTAGATTTAAAATCCCACTGTAGGAAGCATGCAACATGCATTGAAAGTATGTTATAATTTGTTATAATATATAGTATGAATGTTAGAGTTTCTTGTACTTAATATTAAGTGTTATATTAAATATTGAATGCTTGTATGTTGTGGATGTTTAGCATGTCTATAGTTTTATAAGTTGTTATAAAATTGGGTTAGACATTTAAAATCAATAACAAAGCACAGTTGCATGCTCACGTAGGCTAACCACTTGTTTTAATAGTCAAAATAAGTCATTAAACTTGTAAAACTAGGGTTACAAACTCAACTGGTAAATAATCCTATCAAAGGCTGGGGGTATTTAAGTTGACGGTCTACGGAACACCTCCTACCTGGGGATTATAGCTGAATTATTGAGTGTTGGTAACCAATTTTATGAGTATTGGTGAGCGATGTGAGGTAATAAAAGAGTTTATCACCTAGACATCGTAGGTTTAAATCCATTTATAAGTGTTATAATTAGATAAACCATATAGACTTAGGGTTGTTTATTAACCGGAAAAGAACATAAGTATAAATTTACCCAAAAATTAGAACACTTCATTGGTAGTCAATAACTTCTATATGATAGAGTTATTACTTTAGTGGGAGATTAATAACATATACGATATGCTATTTTTAGCTCTTACGTCCCTAAGAGTTTACAGTCTGGATTTAAGCGGTACTTTGTGTCACCCTGGGAGTGTCCTCCATTCGGAAAGTATTTTTAGCTTAAATTTAGACTCTGGTGAATAAGGAGAAGTTGTTCGAATAGAAATCAAGTGTACGATTTCATCTACCACGTCTCTACATAGTTTACACTGTGAGATTCACATGACGCTTTGTGTCGCCTTGGGAGTGACCTCCATTCGAAAAGTGGATGTATGCATCAATATAAAGGTAAACGGAGGAAGTAGTTCATAGTAAGTGGGTGAAAGAAATGTGTTAACATATCCTACGGTCTCCTCCATTAGTCTGAACCATGAGATTCCTATGTTGCGCCTACTGGTTAGCTTTAAGCGGGCCTTTGCTAGTCATTTAATGACGACTATCCCCTCGGAGGGTTGTAACATAGGATTTGGAACAACCCAGGCTTCAGTAAAATGAATAGGGTCTTACAGTTCCGTCTTGGTGATTGTCTTCTATATTGGAGGCATACTCATACTGTTCTGTAAGACTTGAAAATGGCGGGTCTACACTTACAAAATTATTAAGTGTTAATAAATTCTAACCAAAAGTGGTACCAAAATGACTACCAGAATAGGAGTTATTCTAGAGATAGTATTTAGATAAGAATGTCTTGTTGTAGTATCATTGCAAAAGAATAATCTTGGGTACATTATTAATTTCTAAAACTTGATTGGATTTGAAAGCAATTTACTTATAGATTTTGTTTATAATTTCAGAATGACGAGTTCAATAATAAAATTGTTGGCATCGGATAAACACATTAGGGATAACTATGTGAAATGGAAATCAAATTTGAACACAATACTTGTGATAGACGATTTGTGGTTTGTCATAACAGAGGTCCTCTCATTCCTAGCTCTATCACCATCCGAAATGTTCGGGATGGGTATGACAGATGGGTTAGGGCAAATGATAAAGCTCGTGCTTATATCCTTATCAGCTTAGCTGATGTCTTGGCGAAGAAACATGAGGATATGAGTACTGTCAAAGAGATTATGGAATCTCTACGAGGGATATTTGGACAACCATCCTTCACCCTGAGGCATGATGCCATCTAGTACGTTTACAATAGTCGCATGAAAGAAGGGACCAATGTTCGTAACATGTCTTGGACATGATGGCCCACTTTAATGTGGCAGAAGTAAATGGTGCTATCATGGATGAGAGAAGTCAAGTTAGTTTTATTCTAAAATCTCTTCCGATGAGTTTTCTGCAATTTTGTACGAATGCATTGATGAATAAAATTTAATACAGCTTGACTACTCTATTGAATGGGCTATAGGCTTACCAGAAAATGTTGAGAACAAAGGGTCTAGAGTCAGAAGTAAATGTTACTACTGCCGAGAAGAGAGAACGTCCTCGAAGCCTAATGTTGCCTCCTCTTCGAAGAGTAAGAATATTCCTACGCAAAAAGACAAAGGGAAAGGGAAGAAGAAATCAGCTGGAAAAAAAGGCAAGGATAACTGTAACTACCCAACTCCCTAGGACTCGAGCTAGGTCATTACTATACACATGCATGCATAGAATTTAAAATAATACATTTTCATAGCAAAATAAATGCTAAATAAATAAAGTCATATAAAATATTTTCATTAAAACTAAATAAAAGTCAAATAAAAGGGTACCCATAAATCATAATTACAAATTTAATGAATCTAGAAAACTGTAAAAGTTTAGAAACGAATACTAATCAGTAATTTTCAAACATGAAGACTAAAAGTGGAAAAACATGAAAGAAATCTAAACATCATGAGCGAAAGTGTAACACCCCGCACATTTTTTTATAATAATGTAATTTCAGTAACGTTATTATTTGGTAATTCATTTTGGATCTCAAGTATAAATGCGGGAATTTAAGTTTGGTGGAAAATTATTCAATTTTGAATTTCAATGTGAAAGTTATGGCAGAAATTAATTTTCCTTTCGAAACGGAAAGAATTTATTATAATTATACCTTCCTTTTTAGTTATTACATTCATTATTATTATTTTTCAACCCCCACCAACCCTTCTCTTTCTTCTTCCTCGCACCGCACGGCAACACCACCATCCCCAATTTTTTCTCTCTTCTTTCCTCCCAACCGCACGTCGCCTCCGTCCAAACCCACGAACGCCGCGCCCCCCCTCTTCCGACCGCGAGCATCTGTTTAGCGGCGTGCCTCCTAAGTCGACTCAACTTCCTTTAATCGTCTGGGCCACGAAGCAGTCACCGCCACTCGATTCACGAGTTCAACCACGTCCGTCGAACCCCGACGGTATCGCTTGCCAACCCACGCTGGTCTCTGTGGATTATAGGTCGTCGCCCAGAGTCTCGAGATTCCACAGTCACTTGCACCCAGATCTGAAGATTTACAACCCGACGGCCAAGTCGCTCGTCGTCAGTCACGCCAGGGTACTTCGAATCCGTCGTATCTCGTCGTTTGTGCTGCCAACAGTAAGGGTCGTCGAAACTTGTGGATTTGGGTAAGATTGTGCCATTTTTTTTAATTGGATTTATTGGCTAATGGTGTTCTGCTTCAATCTATTGACACATATTTGTTTGGGCTTTAAAAATCAAGTTTTGGAGAAGCTTTGAAGTTAAAAGTGTGCTGTCAAGAGGATTTGGTTGTGGTTTCGACAAGCTTTTGGGTAAGATTATTGGGAATTTTTGGTTAATTTGGTTATTGGAACTAAGCTCTTTTATTAATTGCAATTTGGATTATGTTTAGGCCTAACTCAAGATCCATCTAAGCTAGGAGGAAGATTAATTTGCTTGTCGCTTAGACATAATTTTGACTTCGAGGTAAGTAATCTTACCACTGGAACTGCCTACAGGCCAGGCTTTAGTTGTATGCTAGCATGGTGAGTGTATGTTTTGGTAAATTGTTAGCATGTTGATTGATAGTATGACCTGAATCAAAGTATGTTCTGGCACGAGTTTTGAATTGTTTAAATACCACCTAAGCACTTGATCGTTAGTATGTGATGGTATGTGTTTTCATATGTCGACGTCTGATCTGCTGGTGTTGAGGCATACTTGTATGTTGTAGAATTATGATGTAAGGTTTACATGAATGTTGTATAATATGTTGTTGAGGATTATGTGTATGTGATGGAGCCATAGTACCAAGGATTTCATGTATGTTTTAGAATTGTACGGTGTTGATTCTTTGAACGTTGAGACTGTGTTAATATCCTCATTGATTAGTTAGATGCTCACCAGTTTTATGTTTCCTTTGGGATCCACCAGTTTGTGTTTCTTTCGGGATCCACCAGTTTGTGTTTCCTTCGAGATTCACTAGTTTGTGTTTCCTTCGGGATTCACCAGTTTTGTGTTTCCTTCGGGATTCACCAGTTTTTTGTTTACTTTAGGATTCACCAGTTTTTTGTTTCCTTCGGGATTCACCAGTTTTGTGTTTGCTCCGGGATTCACCAGTTTTTGTTTCCTTCGGAATTCACCAGTTTTGTGGGCATACTTAACTATAATAGGATAGAGCTCAATCTCTTGTCTGTTTTATGTGGTGAATCCCAAAGGAAACACAATATTTTGTGAATCCCGAAGGAAACACAATATATGGTTAATCACGAAGGAAACACAATATCTAGTGGGTATCTAACTAATCAGTAAAGACACTATCACAGTCTCAACATCACAATTATCACAATATGGTTCTATAACATGCATATACACCTCAACATCATGGCTATACAATATGCATATATGTCTCAATATCCTCATATCAAATACAACCTTAGTGAATCAAGTATCACCTCTTTCTAGCATGCAAGTATCTACATGCACAAATAAATCTTTAAGATTCGCATACAAGAACTTATATCAATCATACTATACTATCCATCTATCATGCTATCGTTCTATCATAATTTTCATCTATCATACTGGCATATATCTAGTGTCTGGCCTGTGGGTAGTTCTAATAGTAAGATTACTTACTTTGATATTAGGTTGAACCAAAAAGCAATTGAATCTTTGTGAAATTCTTGAATCATTAATCTTTGAATTAAATCTTAGTATATAAACGAAAATAAAAATTTAACCTTTAAGTTCACACCTAAGCGTTTAATCACGCCAATATCAGCAACAAAACTTAATACTTAATTTGTATAAATTACACTCGAATTGAACAAGTCACAAAGTCCCAAATCTTACCATAATTCCTGCCGAAATTAGCTTAACCTGCTTGACAACACGCTAACGACCTTTTAAACTCCTTCAAACTTTTAAATTCAACCTCCAAAATCACGATTGAAATGATAATTAAACACGTTATTTATTGGGTATTCAAGATCCTCAACAAAACCATGAAAATCATTTAGATCTTATCCCAAAACTACGAACCTCACGACGACGTTCGACAAAGGATAACGACTGGAAGAGAGAAGGACCAACAACGAGCAGATCCGACGATGTGAAGGTTGGAGCGGCGCGATTGCAACTTGACGGAGGAAAGGATGTGGACGTCGGTGGCACGGTAGTCGAAGTTCGTCTAAACGAGAAAGAAATTGAATTATAGAGAGAGATATTAGAGAGAGAAAATCGACGTGAAGCTTGAGGGAAACGCTCACCGGCGATGAGCGACTACAGATGATGACACTTAGGTGGCGGACGGTAGTCAGAGGTCGGCATGGTGGCGAGGCTGAAAGTTATGAGAAACGGATTCCTTGCGGGATGCTACCTTCTTCATCCTTATTAGTTTAAGGTGGGTAGAGAGAGAAAGTGAGAAAGTGGGGGTTTGAAAATTCCATATTTCTTTTCTTTTTAATTCTCCACCACACAAATACATAAATAATATATATATATATATATATATTCCTTTCCTTAATAAATATGTTATATCAAACTCAAATCTTTCACCTCTTCTCCAACTAATTAATTAAACCTAAAAATAAATTCACCAACTTTAAATCATTTCTTTCTAAAAATCCTAAATCCCAAAATTAAATTCTAACTTTCCAAATTTACAAATCTTTTTAAATACTTGATTCAATTACTTCCAAATAAACCAATTATCTTTTGCTAATTTTTTACTTAAATTTTGGATCCAAGTTCGAAAATTAAAGAGAGTAAAATCTTAAAACCACAATTTCCTCTTTTCCCTTTCAAATTTCACAAAAACTCAAAATTTCTTATACAAATAATTCCATTATCCCTTCAAATTAATTTAAAACTCATAGTAAAAAAATCCACATTAACCAATAAAACTTCTTCAACTATAACAATTTGTTTCCAAATTCCAAAGATTAGAAAACTAAAACTCAACAATTTGAGATAATTAACTTAAATTTTCCTAAAGAAAATCGGGATGTTACAATAACGCTGCAAACAAAGGAAAATATTTCCACTGTAATGAAGAAGGGCACTGAAGAAGAAACTGTCTTCAGTACCTTGCCGAAAAGAGAGCCGAGAAAGGTAATGAGGCTAACTAGTCCCTGGGACCGTTTGCTCAGCTCATCCAGTGGGAGAAGTTGCTACCTGTTTTTGTAAATCTTGTAAAAAATAAATGTATATATTTCTTGTGATAAATGAAGTATTCATTTTCGGAAATTATGTTTGTTCTAGCAACTTCTGTTAAGAATCAAATTGTTAAAAGCCATTTGTAAATATTTAGATATTTAAATGGCTAGATCAAAGTTTAGAAAGTTTAAAAATTTCTAGATCTGACTGTTAACAAGAGTTGTTGAGACAAGTCAGACGCATCTTACGAATATTGTACATTGTTATAAAAATGTACAATATACAATAAACTAGGGCATACCCTAGTATCATCTCCCACTTGCCCTAGACAAGATGCCGCATGTCTTGCAGACCTAGACTTTCCAGGTGACCCTTGAACACTTTAGCCGTGAGGGCCTTTGTAAAGGGATCAGCAATGTTGCATCCCGTAAGAATCAGATCCTTAGCTTCATACAAAAGCATGTAGACCCTCGTTCTCCAAAGATACTTGAGTATCATCTTGACCGTTGTCCAGTGATCAAATCCTTCATTGCTTTCATAAAACAACAACGGATCCTCGACCCCATCATTCGTAATGATGTCTTGGGCTTCAGTCAAACCCATGTAGCGATCCGGTGGATTCATAACTCTCCCACTACGTCGAGGCAGTCTCAACTCTTGAGCTGGTTGACTACATGTCCCGACCTCAACAACTCTTGTTGATCTGTCGACCTGTTCAACAACAATTGTTGAATCCTCAGTAGTCTCAATCTCACTAGAGATCTCACGTAAAACGAGCTTACTTCATGGCTTATGATCCCTCATGTGGTCTTCTTCCAAAAAGATAGCATTGTGGAAACAAACACTTTGTTCTCACTTGGATCATAGAAGTATCATCCTCTCGTTTCCTTGGAGTAGCGTACAAAGAGGCAAACCTTCAAACGCAGTTCCAACTTCTTTAGGTTAGTCACTAGCACATGTGTCAGACAGCCCCAAATCTTGAAGTGGCGTAAACTACCTTTACAACATCTCCATAACACAAAAGGTGTTTTAGAAACACTTTTCGAGGGAACATTTTCAGAATATAACATGTAGTCTGCACTGCATGACCCCGAAACGAGCCTGGAAGATGTGCATAACTCATCATAGACCGAACCATGTCCAACAAGGTCCTGTTTCTCCTTTCTGATACACCATTCTGCTGAGGTGTACCCGGGGCCGAGAGTTGGGACGCAATCCCATGTTTTATCATATAGTTCTTAAATTAGAGGTTCATATACTCTCCACCACGATCAGATCGTAGTGTTTTTATCTTCTTACCTAACAAGTTTTCAACTTCAGCCTTATACTCCTTGAACTTGTCAAGGGCTTCAGACTTATGTTGCATTAGGAAGAGATACCCAAACCTTGAATAATCATCTATGAAAGAGATGAAATATTCATACCCACCTCAAGCTCTAACATTCATCGGATCATAGAGGTCTGAATGTACAAGCTCCAAGGCTTCCTTGGCTTTGTAACCTTTTCCAGTAAAAGGTCGTTTGGTCATCTTACCTTCGAGGCATGATTCACATACCGGCAAGGAGTTTTCTTCTAAACTTTCTAGAAGTCCACTTTTCACCAACTTCTCAATCCTATTAAGGTTGATGTGACCTAACCTTAGATGCCAAAGATGGGCATTTTCCTTTGGCGAAACCTTTGGTCTTTTAGTTGTTGTTGCCGTACTGAACATTTCAGTGTTAAACAAGGCTTTTATGACTAACGACCTTAGTACATATAAGTTATTTTCCATTGAATCATAACCAATCTCCATTCCATACTTGAAAATAAACACTTTATTCTCAGAAAAGGAGACGATATAGGCTTGTTCAATGAGACAAGAAATCGAGATTAAGTTCCTCCTAATATGAGGAACTACAAAAACATTACCCAGTAACAGATAATGTTTCTTGTCAACAAATAACTTCAGCCTACCTACAGCAACAGCTAAAACAACCTCACCAATACCGACTCGAAGAGTCATCTTTCCCTGTGACAAAGTTTGCCAGGAACTGAATCCTTGGTAAGAGAAACTGACATGATTGGTAGCACCTAAATTAAGGATCCAGGCAGAATCATCATTCTCTACCAGACATGTCTCCAAGACAAATAAATCATATTTACTATCTCGTCTCCTCTTTTGGAGAGTAGTGGGATGGAGGTCATTTTCCATGAAATTCATTTCGCACGATTCTTTCCACTGTAAGTAATTGGTTATTTTTAAAAGCTTTAAACGGAAATACTAACGAGTTTCTGAAAAGAAAAACACATTGACCTACGTTAGGTTTTAAGCAAATACCCGTTGTGCAAAACAACATCCAATAAGATTTTAGCAAAACTAACATGAACCCGTGTGACATCTAGTTTCGTAATGACGCTTCAAAGGTTTAGGACAAAAGCTGCCTAAGGGAGGTCAGTTATCTCTCTTCTGAATTGAGAAGATCTCAACCAGTCATTTATGCCAGAATAACTCTTGCTCCTATAACGATTAGCCATCATTGATTACGCCAAGAGATCATTAACTTACTTAACAATCTCCCGTAAGTGTGACCCGCCATTTTAAGCCCTAGAGGTCCGTCCCAAAAGGCCAATCCTAAGGGAAAAACTCCGATTGGGGAAAAACCTAAAGCGACCCTATCCATTTCTGGAGTTCACCTTGATATTGACCAATTACACAAAACCCATCCGAAGGGGGCCACTCCGAAGGCGACATGAGGGCGTACAAAATGATCTCACGGTGTGAACCAATGACAGTGACCATAGGACGTGTTGACACACACCCTTCACCCACTTACTATAAATACTCTCTCTATCCACCTTGATATTGACTCATAAAAATACCATCTGAAGGGGAATGCATCCTGGGCATCTCGAGGCGAAGCATGAATCTCACGGTGTGAACATACAGGGAGAAACGTGAGTGAAATCATAGACATATCTAATATGCCTCTTCCTCCCACTGAGTATTTTATAACTTAGGGTTTAGCTTACTTAGAAAAAACACGGCTAAGGATTTTAACTAAGTGACTTTTAGGTTTCCCAAGAGTAACTTTTACCTGAGATAGTTGAACAACTTTTTGATCATCATTCATTAAACTCTTTAACGGAATCTTTGACCAAAATGTCGCATGCTTGTTGAAAATCTATCTAATTCACCTTTCCAGGTAGGTTCCCAGGTAGGGATGTTATGTTTCCGTCAACTTAAGAACCGCTGCCTAGCCAGAACCCGCCTTAGACAAGAGGTCCTTTATAGATAGGTTTACAAAAAATTTAATCTTTTATTCCAACCAATTTAATCCTATTAAACCGATTTTAAAACATTAATCTAGGTTACTAAACTCTTTAGAACCACTTGAACTTAGGTCTATCTCAATCCAATTTTAAAACCCTTTAAAAAAAAATTTGAGTTCACCTTAAGTCCGCATGAACTCTGAATTATTGATTTTAGGTCTAATTTCCTTTATAACACTTATAAACGGAAACAACCACAACGCGAAGCTAACACATGCAAGACATTCATAACGCTTATAAATGGCCTAAGTGTCATGCTCAATGCATTGTTCATTCATTTCTACTTCTTTTATATAATACTTATACAAAATTGCAATGAAATAAGCAAAACAAGCTTCCATTCACCCTTGGTCTATAACACTTATAATAAAAGGATGATGCATGATAATGCTCAATGCATGCAAAATATAACTCTTATATTTCATGATGTATGCACATGCTTTCAAGTAATTTCTTCATGCAAGTTTATAACATTTATAATACATTATGCATGAATAATTGCACAACCTAAGGTGGGTTTTTAACTATATGACAAACACTTTGACATATAAGTACCATACATTACATGTATAAGTAATAAAAGTTGATGAACCGGGTAAATCGCCTTAAAACACAAAAAGGAAAGCTAACTATTACAAAGACAAGGAGTCTTCGGTCCAAACAGGCGAACCGAGTCTTGAAACGCTCAACAAAGCATCACTTCTCCAACCATCCATCATGTACTAAGCACCCCACGATAGTCTAGACGATAAAACAAACTCTTTGCTTTATTGCATACCAGCACTCTAGAGTTAAACGATCGTTTAGCATTTACTATACGATCGTCTAGAAAATCCAAATGATCGTTTAGTTATTACTACACGATCGTGTACCTTTACTAAGCGATGAAACCTGAAGTACACGATCGCTTAGCGCGCTCCGCAAAGCACCTGCCTTCTGCGATCGTCTAAGCGACGACGATGTCGCGAAGCACCATCGCCTAAGCGATCGCTTAGCTAGCGCCTCTGTATCGCATTTGCAGGATCACATAGGTAGTAACTGAGCGATGAAGCTTGCTAACTACGTGATCGTCTAGCACGCGCCATCTACTAAATGACGAGCATCGCTTGCTCCCACTACGATCGCCTACCTCCAGCGCCTACGCGATCTCGTAACCAACGCTACGCGATATGGTAAAGGATTTACCCTATCGCTTAGCATTAGCTAAACAATCAATTAGAAAATACTACACAATCGTTTAGAAAAAAAATATCTAAACGATCGCTGATGACATGAAGAAATGCATGCCATCTTAGTCCTTTTACTTAGAATTATGAAGGTTGTTAGGCAGAAATTGTATCGATCATGATAATTATTCATGAGAATATGAGTTTGTGTCGATCAACATGTCGAATCTCAGCTAACCTATTACTTTGCGCTAATTATGCATTCAATGTTCTATTTTTGTAGCCAATGCAGGAAATGAACGCAAACGCGAAAACCGAACCACTGCATAGATGACTGCATGGGGAGAAACAGTCCATCGCAAAGGCAAACGCATTGATCAATGCATGGATGTTGCGATAATCACCCGTATGCGTCCATCGCATGGGAGTTGCGCTCATCAAGCGATTACGGTCATCATATAGAGTTGCAGTGTTAAGCGAATGCAGCCATTGAATGATTACGGCTACGTGACAACGCATTCTAATGGGATCAACACAAGGTAGGTGGAATGAATGCATCAACGCATCTACCTCGAGAAAATCCAAAGCTGATGCTGACATTTCACCTACCACATCGTTGGTGGCAGGGGTTCAGAAAGGGCTGACGTGCCGAACGTCAGACTCAGAGCAGTCCAATTAATGCTATCGGTGGTCCAAACTCTATAAATAGAAGCCGATGAGCAAAATTCCAAATCATTTGGGGGAGGATCCTTGTAAATTGAGGACTTTCCCCGCGATCCAGATAAACTGCGTGAGAAGATGGCTGAGAGTTCTTCACCTCTTTCATCCATTCCGAGTGATGACTAGAACCTTCGACCGGAGCTAGATCTCAAGAGAGTCAGCTCCTCCACCCATCCATGGCACCACCGGTAGCCTTGACGCACATCTGCTGGAAGCAAAGTTTTACTTCTAGTCGGTCATTTCTTTTTCCTTTCTTTTCCTAAAATGTATTGTATGACATTTTGAATTAAGAAATTAATACAATGTTTTTTTTAATGCATTTCTCTATTCCTTCGACTTCATCTCCATCTTCTTGCTTAGCATCTTTACTTTCATTGCAACACTTAGTGGGAGTACTTGGGTATTGCATACTTAGTCATGTGGATTAGGGATATGAAGCATGAAGCAACCCACCGAGAGGTGTGCGTTGTGCGAGTATATGAGTAATCTTATTTGCTTAGTGTGAAGCTACTACAATGCTTGTCTATAGGCTAAAGCATTGCTTGTCTATGAGTGAAGTCAGCAACAATCAACTGCCCGAGAGGGTAAGTGGTTGGACGCATTAAGCAAGGTATGCATTGTTCACTAAGGATAGTAACAATCTTAGGTCAGTGAAGTTTATGCGATTGTCTTGTATTATGTATGCTTCATTCGTCCATTAGGGATCCTCGGGAGGGTAGTCTAAGGATAGGATCTAGGCTTGGGAAGGTAAGGTCAAAACCTATGCTCGGGAGAGCCAAATTAGAACACATAATACAAGAGATAGGCACTTAGGAATGAGCACTATTTGTTATAAACGCATCGCATGCATCCTAGAGATGGGATACGATTGTATGTGGTCACCTTGCTTTCATGCATTCTGCATAATCACATAGGGCAAGAGTAGAGACTTAGAAATAAGCTCTATGAACACTTTGCGTTCAACACATGTGTCCTAGAATTAGGAGCACCGCATTTCCATTGGAAAATGACTTGCCGTGTATGGTTGTAACATGATCGCATAGTATGACGCTGACTAAGGTTGCCCTTGCGGTCATTCTTAAGTTTTGCAATGAAAACATCTCTGCCTTTTATCTATTTTCCCATTCATTTATTTCATGTCAAGGTTTGTCGCATCTCTACCTTTCATGCATATTCTCATTGCGTTGTCTGTTAGATAGGAGTAGGAGTAGGATTATAGCAACAACCCCTTCATTCTTTTATTCAAACCGCCGCATGCACATCACTGCAAACATATAGTTACAAGTCCCTATGTTCGACCTCAGATTACTCGAGAAACTTGCATTCATGTTATACTTGGCGTGAACGCAAGAAAACTTGTGGCAGGACGCATGGTCATCGCATACATTGGTTGGCATATTTTTATTCCAACGCATGACCATCGACGCATGACTATCAACGCATATCTTAGGAACATGCATCGCATACCACGTCCACGAGATTTTAGTAAAATCCCAACGATCGTTTACCTGAGGCTACATGATCCGACCAACGCTTGGTCTTCTTCTTCGTTGAGATCTGCATCGCCATGCGTCGAAGCTTCATCATGAATGACTTGATGAACTCGAACTTTTCGAATTACAGACTCGATTGCAAAGTTAATTTCGCCCAAAAACGTAGGGGCCCTTACAATTAACACTTTGTAATACCAAAATCTTTAAAAAAAGGCAATTTAAACTCGAAACATTCATCAAAAAACATCCACAAATGCAGAAAATGGTTAACCACAAATGCAAAAACCCACCGCGACTGTAAAAAGCAGTCATTTCAGATTTGTAATTTGGAATATCAGAGAACCTGGCTCTGATACCAATTGAAGGAAATCGGTAGCGAGATTTCCATGAGTAGTGGAACAAGACTATTCCAAATTACAATTTTGAATCAACAAATCATTTACAGTCGACTTCAAACAAATGGTTATGCAACTCATACAGAAATTACAGCATGTTACATACAAAGGAACAGAGAGTAAAACTCTATGCACATAAGCAGAAGTGTCTTCACGCTCTATTGCGCACGAATGCTCAAACAACAGTGACCTCGAACACTCGATCTACATGACAGCAACACCGCACGAACACAGCACGAAAAATTCGCGTTCGTCCTCAACGATCTCCTCCGTAACACGAACAACCTCCAGAAAACCTCAACAGTGTCGAGTTGAGTTTGACACCACCAACAAGGCAACCTTAGTATTCTCGATGTGAGAATCCAGAGAGTGGGCTCTGTTCGGACTTGGTATGAGGTAGACGAAGGAGGAAACACCGATCACGTACACGACTGGGCAAGTGGGAGATAGCGGAGACCTATCGTATAGGTCGATTCCCAATCGTTTAGATAAAGCTATGCGATCATCTAGCAAAAGTTATGCGATCATTTAGCTCATCGTCTAGCTCGGTCTATTGCCTACAGACTCTACACAATCGTGTACCTTGGGCCAGCGATCATCTAGCAAAGTCGTGCGATCGTTTAGTAAATACTGCACGATCGTTTAGCTTACACCTGCACGATCGTTTAGCTCGCCCAGCCGTCGTTTAGTAAATCTGAATTTACTTGATGACTTAGTGAGTTTCTTTTTGTGGAGAGAAAACTGAGAGAAAACTCAAAATCCTTTTCAAACTTTTGTAAAAAAAAACTTCTTTTCAAAATAGGAAACCATTTTCCTTTTATACTCACGGTTACCATGATCCAATAACCATCCACTACTTTGGTTATTTAAAAGAAAAAGAATTAATTATCCAATAATTAATATTATTATAAATATAAATGATAACCAACTTATCATACTATAGTTTTAATATTTCATCTCATGAAACATATAAACCATAGTTCTTTTTCTATTCCATGTTACTTAATATAAATCTCATTTACATCAATCCTCCACTAGATGTATCTTATACTTCATACCGATTATATCATATATAATCAAAATACCTCTTGTCAATTTGAACATTTCAAATCAACACCAAGAACTGATCCTAACCAGAATCTAAGCTATCAAGGGGACCTCATGGACCTGTAACTTCGAAGCTCCAACGCTACGTGAATAACTAACTAAACTCTTTAGTAACGGGATCCACCATCCGTTAACTGTAAATGTTTGTTTTCATTCGAAATGGGATTTGGACTATCCACTTTTGCTCATAGGTTCTCTATAAAACGAGTTCCTTCAATTGGTATCAGAGCAAGATTGTATTTATGATTGCAAATTCCATTTTTTGTATTGAAATCATTTACAGTTAGGTGGGTTTTAATTTTTGCATTACATTTAATCGTTAAATGTGTGTGGATGGTTTGTTGATGGATATTTCAGGATAGTTATCTCGGTTTTGGCTCTCTCTTTAAGTTACAAAAGTTAATTTGTAAGGATCCCTGTGTTTTTGGGCATTAATCTTGCAATCGAATCTGTATTCGTTTTGTATTTTGAGTCGTCCATGAAGCTTCAGACGTGAAGGTTGCAGTGTGTTTCGATGGAGAAGACGAACCGGTGGTCGCATCATGTACCTAGAGCTAAACGATCGTTTAGATTTAACTATGCGTTCATGTAGAATTTTCTATATGATCGTGTAGCATCATGTCCCCGGAAACGGCGCCATAAACTTGATACGCTAAAAATTAATCTTTAAGTATTTTATCTTTAAGCATGTGGACAAATATGAATATGAATGAATGAGCAAGTATATGCGTTAAAGATACTTTATGCGATACTACTTCTAAATATATTCGTTGTTAATGAAATGCTTGTAGTATGCGATAGAGTAATGTGTGTCACAAGTTTCCTTGTGCTAAAACCAAATATAATTCCAACGCAAGTTTCTCAGAATAATCTAAGGTTGAACACAGGGATTGTTTTCGTTAATGCATTACTTTTGTGATACATGCGATCGATTTAACAATGAATAAAGAATTTGGTTTATACAGGAGTATAAATTGCGATGAGATAAAATTGCGTTAATAAAATAAAGTTGCGTTGTTAAAATAAAATTGCGTTAAGAAGTAAAATCCTAAACTGAAATGATACAAGATATAAGATACATGATACATGATACTGAGATTGAGACTGACTGTGAAGTTATACAAAGGATTGTGGTATGCAATGGCAAGTCTTTATGGATGAATCGGAAATAGAAAGAGTAATTAATAAAAACATCGCAAGTTTGTCAATTGCGTTAAAGATGCAACTAAGGTTCCACTTTCCCTTGGCGTACACCTCTCGGTGATCAGCCGCGTTCCCATATCTCTATGGTGAAATAGGGATGAACGTGATGAACGCAAGGTTGCTCTGGAAATACTTCTCGCTTTAGTTAATACATTCTTCCATCTTTCTCTCGATAGGTGGAGTAACATCTTCACTTCTGCTCTCATAGGTGAAGATGCCATCGAGGATGCTTTAGCTAAACTTTCCTTAACATAGATTGATTCACTTGCTTAATTCTTTCTAATTACCAAGGGTATTAGGAAAACATCATGGAGAAAATGGATTACGGATGAACGGAAATAGACAGAGAGATGACAATGGTGATGATCATAACATTTAATACTAAGATTAAGCGTTCGATACATAGTGTAAATGAAAGATCAGAGAAGATGAGTACAGATGATGAAATAGAGATTAGAAACAAATATAGAAAGAGTGTCAACGTCTTGACAAAAATCCTGAACAGAGATTGTGCTTGCCGACATGTGAAAGTGGTGGAGAGGAAGGCTTCTCTCTCAGGCTTGCCTTCCCGGTAGAAGTGACCTTCGTACAGAGCTTCAACTATGGGGATTGGAAGGATTCTTTGCTCGGAAACTCACCTCTTAGCCTTATCTCATGGTTCATCCCAGATCTACTATGGACAATCGCTTCAGACCAGTCTCTCTCTCAGAATCAATATATGCACGTCTCTATGTATTCATGTATATTTTTCAGTGAATTTGCAGAAGCTATTTATAGGCGAAACTTGGCTCTTTGATTTTGTGGTCCCCACTGTATGGTCATGGTAGTTCCTGAAATGGCAGAGTGAATATTCCTTTTGTTACGCAATCAACTCGTCAGAAATGCACAACTGAAAGCTATACACTTGTCAGAATCCTCTGCAAATGCATTGCCCTTTACATCTTTGATCGATAGCCGCATGCAGTGTTATTTTTTATTACCGTATGCAGTTGAAATTGCGTTGATCGCTAGAGCTCTTGATCGATTGTCGCATGTGCTCTCATTGCATTGATCATTTCTTCATTCTTGATTGATGGGCACAATACGACGAGATGCATTGTTTCTTTTGCTTTTGAGCCATGAACGCATGCGGTGACTGATTTCCTGCAAAACAAAAACTGAAACATTCTATTCTACCATCGCAATGGTGTTAGTGGGTGTATTGACGACATTTTATAATTTTAGCATGTCTTAGCCAATTTCTATACTATCGACGCAACTTTTCTTTCTTTTTGCCGCAATATCTAAATAAAACAGTATAAATAACTTGTATTTCTACAAGTTATCTATCACATAGTCAGTAGCTATACAATTGCATAGTATACGATACTCGGCGCATGCTACTCGATCGTGTACACTATCATGCTCATCACATAGTCTGTAGCTACACGATCGCATGGTATGCGCTACTCGTAGCACGCTGCACGATCGCGTGGACTTTCATGCTCATCGCATAGTCCATTGCTACGCGATCATTGCTACTCAAAGCTCATTGCTTGACGATCAGGAGGTTCGCTACACGATGAAGCTGCAAGGCTCCAAGGCGAGCGGTTCAAGACCCAGTTCACTTGTCCCGAACCGGTGGACGCAAACTTGTGTAATAGTTTAGCCTTTTCTTTTCGGTTTTGAGATTTACTATATCGGTCTATCAACTTTATTTAAATATGCATGTGATGTATGTTTATTATATATACCATAATGTATGTCATATAGTTATAAAACCCACCAAAGGCTATGCATTTATTATCTTGCATAATTTTATATTATAAATCTTATAATATATTAGTATACATGATTTAAATTACTTAAAGTATGCTCATGCATCATATAATATTAGAGTTATAAAATATGCATGCATTATAGTATATCCATGCATCATTTATATTATAAATCTTATAATCTAGGATTGAATGTTTATATGGAATGTATGCTATAGTTTAATTCATTACTTGTTTATATAAAAGTTATATATTAGTAATGAATGAACATTTCATGAAGAATGACACTACTTTAGGTTTATTTATAATTGTTATAAATAACTTATATATGTCTAGCTAGCAATGTTGTTTGGTTTTAGTTGTTTCATTTCTTATAAGTGTTATAATAAATGAAATTAGAATTAAAATCAATAATAAAGAGTCGTCTCACTGAAGCATCATTGCAAAATAGCTATCACTTAGGGTACACTAGACTATTTTTCTAAAACTCGATTGGTTTTCTAAAAGTGGTTTAATGCAAGTATACTTAATTAAGTTTGTTCATTTTTCAGCAATTTGTTATGGCTACCCCGATCTTAAGTTTACTTACCGCCGATAAGTTAACTAGCAAAAATTATGCTAGTTGGAAAAACACTATAATTACGATTTTGATCATCAATGATCTCCGCTTCATCCTTACGGAGGAATGTCCTCCTATTCCACCTCCTACTGCTACTCGAAACGTTCGAGAAGCGTATGAGCGATGGACATGGGCAAACGAGAAGGCCCGAGCGAACATCTTGGCGAGCCTTAACAAAGTTTTGGCTCAGAAGCATGAGCCCATGATCATTGCACGCGAGATCATGGAGTCCCTGCGGGGAATGTTCGGACAACCGTCTGCACAGCTTAGGCACGACGCTCTTAAGCACATCTTCAACTCATGGATGAAAGAAGGGTCATCTGGTCAAGAACATGTTCTTAATATCATGACCACTTCAACATTGCTGAGATGAATGGGTCTAGCATCAATGAGGCCAGCCAGGTTAGCATTATTCTGGAATCCTTACCAGAAAACTTCCTTCATTTCGTTAGCATTATTGTTCTGAACAGGGTTGACTACAACCTTACAACTCTACTCAATGAGTTGCAGACTTTTCAATCTTTGCTGAAAAGCAAGGAGAAAAAGGGAGAAGAAAATGTTGCTTCGACATCCAAAAAGTTCCACAAAGGTTCGACCTCTGGAACTAAGTCTGCACCTTCTTCCTAGGGCACTAGAAAGTGGAAGAAGAAGAAGGGTGGCAAGGGGAAGGCGCCTACTAACCCACAACTTGCTGCTCCAATGGGTAGGAAACCAGTGAGGATTGACAAAGGAAAGTGTTTCCATTGCAACTAGAATGGACACTGGAAGAGGAACTACCCTAGATATTTGGCAAAAAAGAAGAAGGCCAAACAAGGTAAATATGATTTATTTGTTTTGGAAACTTGTTTAGTGGAGAATGATGATTCTGCCTGGATTATTGTCTCTGGGCCACTAACTATGTTTGTTCTTCATTTTAGGGAATTAGTTACTGAAGGAAATCGAACACGAGGATTTCCATGAGCAGCAGAAAGATCATTCCAAATTACAATCGTATATGAACTTTACAATTACAATAAAAAAACAAAAACATATGGTTATGCATTTAATACATAAATTACAACATGCTATACAAATGATCAAGGACGAGAGTAACACACTTTTGCAAACTCATCATAAAGCTCCTTGATCATGAACGCTCGATCACAGCAACATAGCAACACACGACCGCTACACTGCACGAACACCGTGCAATCGAACTAAGTGATTGTCTAGGTCACAAACACCCCGAACACAACGAACAGCCTCTGCAAAACCTCGATAGTGTCGAGTTTAGTATGACACCACCAAGAAGGCTACTTTGGTATTCTCGGTGTGAGAATACAGAGGGTGAGCTCTGTGTGGACTTGGTTTGAGGCAGAAAACTGGAGAAAATACAATCGTGTAAACGACTGAGCAAGTGGGAGATGGAACAACCTATCGTATAGGTCGATGCTCAATCGTTTAGCAAAAGCTATGCGATCGTTTTGCTCATCGCTTAGCTAAGTGTCTATCGCCTACTAACACTCCACGATCGTTTAGCTAACTCCAAGTTGTCGCTTATTAAATCCAATTTACTTGACAACTTCCCATGAGTTATTTCCAAGATTGGAAATCTCAAAACAACAATTTTCAACATTACTAAAATTAGGAAAACATTTTTCTTTTTAACTCACAGTTACCATGAAACCACCAATAACCTCCTACTCAATTGATTATTAGAGAAAAAGAGATAATTATCCAATAATTTACATTATTATAAATATAAATGATAACCAACTTATCATACTATATTTATACCTATAATTTTAATATTTCATCTCATGAAACATACAAACTATAGCTCTTTTTTTATTCCATGGCACTTAATGTAAATCTCATTTACATTAATCCTCCACTTGATGTATCTCATACACCATACCGATCATATAATATATAATCGAATTACCTCTTATCAATTTGAACATTTCAAATCAACTCCAAGAACTGATCCTCAACTGAATCCATTGAGCTACCAAGGGGACCTTATGGACCTATAGCTCGAAGCTCCAACAGTACGTGAATAACTGACTAAACTCTTTAGTCACAGGATCTACCATCTTTTAACTGCTAGGCACTTCACTAAAGACTGACAGCTGAACTCTCCTTACCACAGATATATTATGTGTCCATCTCAATAAATCAACAGAGCGACAACCCTTCACAGATCGGTCGTAAATACAGCTCGGCCAATAACTGTTATATCCTTATAGTTACATCTAACTCCTTAAGTACCATTGATCCCTCTAATGAACATAAGTCATAGTCCTACTATGACTGAGTCCTCTCTTCAAAGAGAAGTTGTAGCCACTATGTTCAAGCTCCGGAATCAGCCCTCAAGGGAGCAATCTCTTTACTTATCCTTGCTTCAGGAAAGGAGTGAATTCCATCTTATGTATTGAGTTCCCAACTCCCAAATTGGACAAGTCCCCAAAAAGGTAGGCATGTTGAGTTGGCAATCTGGCCACTCTCACCCATACTAATCAAAGGACTGCCCTCAAAGGTAGGAGTTCCCAAAACACTCAGGATTGAGGTCGTTTCACCTATGGTCTTTTAGGTGAGATGTAAGTCTCCAGTATTTACGATGTTATATATAGAGTCTAGTCAACTCGTGGTTCGGTCTTATACAAACTTTTTGTATAGGAGACCCTCGCTCGCATGTCTCCACATGAATGTTCAGAATCTACCATCTGTTGTTGTTTACAACACTTACAAACCTCCACAAAGTGGGCCGTATCCGTAGTGTCACCAGGATCAGGTATCCCACCTCAATCCTTATACTACAGACTTATTTAGGTTATCACTTAAGGCATAATTCACTTGTATATCACATATACATGCTTAAGTTTACATAAGACAACCATGGAGCTTTGTTTATTTTATATGAGTAAATGCGAGAATGAAATAACAGTTATTTTATTCATAAAACAATGTGTTCATTACAAACAACGAGACTCCGGGAGAATTAGGACACCAATCCCAACAGTTCCCAGTGCCAGCTTGGTGCTGGAGAGATGACGATGCGAGTTGGAACCAGGCACGTCGTCTCAGCTATGGCAGTGAAAGGTCTCCGGTTAACTTTATAGAACAAATTTCTCATTTTGAATGATGTATTTGTAGTTCCCAATTTAAAGAGGAACTTAGTTTCTGTATAGTGTTTGCTAGAATGTAAATATCAACTCTTTTTATCTTATAATAAAGTGTTTATTAATAAGAATGGTGTTGATATTTGTTCTACAACACTGAAAAGTAATTTGTATATGCTAAGGTCGTTAGCAATAAATGCCCTCCACAACATAGGGATGTTTAAAACTGCCTTAACTCAAAATTTCTCTTAAGGAAAATGCTCAACTTTGGCACCTAAGATTAGGACACATTAATCTCAATAGGAATGAGAGGTTGGTAAAGAATAGACTTTTAAACGAGTTAGAAGAAAATTCTTTACTTGTATGTGAGTCATGCCTTGAAGGCAAAATGACTAAAAGGCCTTTTACTGGAAAAGGTCATAGGGCAAACGAACCTCTAGAGCTAATGCATTAAGACCTTTGCGGTCTAATAAATGTAAGAGCCAGGGGAGGTTATGGATATTTCATCTCTTTCATTAATGATTATTCAAGGTATGGGTACATTTATTTAATGTAACAAAAGTTTGAGTCTTTTGAAAAGTTCAAAGAATTCAAAACTGATGTTGAAAACGCATTAAATAGAAGGTTTAAAACACTTCGATCTGATCGAGGTGGAGAGTTTTTGAATTCATCTTTCTAGAACTATATGATAGAACATAGAATAGTTTCCCAACTCTCAGCACTTGATACACCTAAGTAGAATGGTGTATCAGAGAGGAGAAATCGAACCCTGTTGGCCATGGTTAAGGATGAATCGGTTAAGGATTACTTTCAATTCTATTGGGAGAAGTTGAGGTTTAAAAAGAGGAAAGAAACTTGAAAATAAGGCAGGGAAGTCTGACTATCAGGAGTGAGGAAAGAGAGCTCTCAAGAGTGGGAGTTCGGAAGTATCTGTCGTGTAGAATTCATCGTAGTATGTCGTTCATCGTCTACCTCTTTTACTAAGTGATCGAGTAGTAGAGAGCCCAGCGATCGTGTAGCATTTGGTAGGGATTGAATAGTGTTAGGTGGGAGATCGTATAGTACTTGGTAAGGGATTGTGTAGTATCTTGTAAGCGATCGCGGGGTGTTTTGTAAGCGATCATCTAGTATTACTCAGCGATCGTGTAGAGACTGTAAGCGGTCGTATAGAGTTTGTTAAGTGATCGTCTGCTCTTTGTTTGACTCATATCGTTTAATAAAGAGTTCGTTCATCATTTAGTTGCTATTCTGGGAGATTATATCAACTCGTTACAATAATAAAGTCTTTCAAGAACCAGTATCCTAACAAATTTGTATCAGAGCAATCACCTAGGCAAGCATGGTTCATAAATGTTTTGAAGAGAAAATGGCGTTACTAGAACAAGAGATCTTGGATTCAAAGTCGAAATACAGAAACTACCAACCATAGAGGAGAATTTGGCATCGTTAGCGAAGAGCATTGAGAGTTTGGGATTGCATGCAGAGAAACATCAAAAAATTCTCATTTCTTATGTTACAGAAATGGCCAAGGGAAAAGCAAAGGTGACGAAAGAGGTAGAAAGATCGAATACTCATAATGTGTGCAGAGCAAATAGTTTGGTGAAAGCTACCGGAGAAGATGCGATTAGCAATGGAAGTAAATTCAAGAAAGTGGAAGTGCCGATGTTTAGCGGAAGTGATCCAGACTCATGGTTATTCAGAGCAGACCGCTATTTTCAAATTCATAAGTTGTTTGAACATGAAAAGATGACGGTGGCAGTTGTGAGTTTCAACGACCCCACATTAAACTCGTACCGATCGAAGGAAGGCAGAGAGTCGTTCAAAGATTGGGAAAACTTGAAGAAAAGGATGTTAGTGTGATTCCGATCTTTAAGAGAGGGATTGATCTGTGGAAGATTCTTGGCTATTAAACAAGAAACAACTATGGAGGCATATTAGAATCTTTTCGATAAGTCAGTAGCGCCGTTGCCTCATTTGCCGAATGAAGTTCTTTAGGAGACATTCATAAACGGTTTGGTGCCATGCATAAAAGCTGAAGTTGAGTGCTGGGATCTCACCGGGTTAGCGCAAATGATGTTGTTGGCACAGCATTTGGAAGATAGAGAAAATGCACAGGTCGAAGCGGGACGAGTGCAAACATACGAAGGTAAGATCCAAAATTCGAACTCTTCGAAATTCAATATGGAAAATATGAGTAAGACAGTAGGCGGAAGTGAACCGAAAGAGGGAAGGAAGACCAGAGAGAAATTTTCGATGAGGACAGTCACATTGCGAGGAACAACGGATAATGATAACCGGAGATAAATTCTGGCAAGAAGATTAATAGATGCTGAATTCCAGTCGAAGAGAGAAAAAGGGTCTGTTTCTTGTGCGACGAAAAGTATACTATTGGGCATCGGAGCAAAGCGCGGGAGTTGAGAGAATTGAGATTGCTTGTAGTGCAAGCGTCCCATAAGGAATGAGAATTGTATGAAGACGATGAAGCAAGAGAAGAGACGTTAGAATTGAGTGTGTTGACACTGAGTGATGAAATTCCATCTATTGCCGAACTGTCTGCGAACTCAATTGTGGGATTGACGAACCCACGAACAATGAAGATTAAAGAAGATATCAAGGGAGAATCAGCGGTGGTGTTGATTAACTGTGGAGCTATGCATAACTTCATATTAGAGAGTCTAGTGAATCTTCTGTAGTTGAACATCAGATACACAACCAATTACGGAATAGTTTTGGGGTCAGGAACTGCTTTGCGAGGAAAGGGAGTATGCAAAAATGTGGAAATGAGGCTAGAAGATTGAAGAGTGTATGATAGTTTCCTACCATTGGAGTTGGGAAGTGTTGACGTGATTTTCGGGATACAATGGCTACACTCTTTGGGGAAAACAGAGGTAGATTGGCAGAACCTAACCATGTCATTTGTTCATGAGGGTCGGAAAATTACTCTACAAGAGAATCCAAGTCTGATAAAGGCAGGGGTTAGTCTGAAATGTACGATGAAAACATGGGATGCTGCACTGTGAGTACTTCAGAAGCATTGAAGGGTGGCTCAAGAGAAAATGAAGAAGATTGTCAAAAAGATAGCTAGACAGCCAGAACTTTACCTTGAGGACAAGGTAAAAGTGGAGGAGGGAGGTAATGATAGGCCTCTAATTATGTTGCAATATCAAAAAAGAAAGAATAAAAGAGATAAGAGGAAGTCGGCGGTTGAATCGGTTAAGGATTAGTTTCAATTCTGTTGGGAGAAGTTGTGGTTTAAAAAGAGAAGAAATTGGAACGGAAGGCAGTGAAGTCTGAATATCAGGAGTGAGGAAGGAGAGCTCTCGAGAGTGAGAGTTTGGAAGTCTCTATCATGTAGAATTCATCGTAGTGTGCCGCTCACCGTCTACCTCTTTTACTAAGCGATCGAGTAGCAGAGCCCAGCGATCGTGTAACATTTGGTAGGCGACAGTATAATATTAGGTGGGCGATCGTATAGTACTTAGTAAGTGATCGTGTAGTATCGTGTAAGCGATCGTGGGATATTTTGTAAGCGATCATATAGTATTACTCAGTGATCATGTAGAGATTGTAAGCGATCATATAGAGTTTTGTGAACAATCATTTAGATTTTGTCAAATGATCGTCTACTCTTTGTTCGACTCATATCGTTTAATAAAGAGTTCGTTCATTGTTTAATTGCTATTCCAAGAGATTGTACATTCCAAGTTATTATCCTAAATCTCATTGGGTCCTGTAGTTTGTAAACACGTGTATGAACAAACTTTTGTGATGTAATAATATGAGATATTTTATTCACTATTGTAATTGAAATTAGAAATATTTTAGTTGCATTAACCACAAACCAATAAACTAAGATCCCTGGTTATCGTTGTAACTTAAGTATGTATGTAAAAACATACAAGTGGATCCTGCTTTAAGTGATAACCTAAATGGTCTGTAGTATATGGATAACGGAGGGAAACCTTATCTTGTTGATGCTACGAGTGTGCTTGCTTTGTAGATGTTACAAGTGTTGTAAAGTGCTACAAATTGTTTGAACCTGATCGTTCATGTATTAGACATGCAAGTGGGGATGCTCTATACAAAAGAGTTTGTATAAGAACGGACCACAAAATTTTTAGTCTTGTTATAAAACACAGTTCATGATCGAGACTTTCATTTCACTAGGATGACCATAGGTAACATGACCTTAATCCTGAGTGAGTTTGGAACTCCTACCTATCAGATTGCTGACTCAAACCTACAACTTTGAGGATTTGTTTGATTGGAGAGCTGGGAACTCAACTACACAAGACGAAATTCACTCATTCCCCAATTGAGGGGTAAGTACATAAATTTCTCCATTAGAGGCTGATTCCGGGACTTGAACAATGTGGCGCCAGACCTTCTCTTGGCCCGAGAAGAATTTACTCATAGTAGAACTATGATGTATTGTTCATTAGAAAAATCAGTGGTACTTGAAGAGTTAGATGTGATTACAGGGGAAAAATGGTAAATTGGCCCGATTGTACTTACGAGTGATTTGTGAAGGATCATCATATTGTTGATTGGTTATATCCAATGAACACAGAAATATATCTGTAGCGTGAATAGTGCAGTTGTTGGTCTTTAGTGGAATGCCCGACAGTTGACGGATGGTGGATATCATGATTAAAGAGTTTAGTCAGTTATTCACGTACCGTTGAAGCTTCAAGCTACAGGTCCATAAAGTCCCCTTGGTACTCAATCGATTCATGTTGAGAATCAGTTTTTGGGTTAGTTTGAAGTGTTCAAATTAACAAGAGGAAATTTGATTATATATGATATAATTAAATTGCATCAATTATATGAGATATAATTGACTTAATGTATTAGATACATTAATTGGAGGAATTATTATTAAATGCTGTAAAAGAGAAAAATAACTATAGTTTGTTGCATGAGATGTGATATTAAAACTATAGGTTATGAATATATTATATATTTGTAATTAAATCAATTATAGGATAATTGGTTCCAGTTTTTTCTCCCAATAACAATCTTAGTTGGAAGTTCTGATTAGTTATGGTAACTGATGGATAAAATGAAAATCGTTTTCATTTTTTCACAATGCTATCATTAAGTGTTTGAGAATTGTACGATCAAAAGAAATAGCTATACGATAGCTTGAGAGCATAAACGATTGTGTAACGAGTTATCTATACGATAGTCACTTGTTTTCTAAACAATCAAGTACTCAGTCTATATGATAGACTTTAGTTATCTCGTTTTCATTTTTTCACAATGCGATCATTAAGCGATTGAGAATCGTACGATCAAAAGAAATAACTATAGTGAGATCATAAACAACCGAGTAACGAGTTATCTATACGATAGTCACTTGTTTTCTAAACGATCAAGTACTTAGTCTATACAACAGACTTTAGTTATCTCCCACTTTCTCGATCATCTACACGATCTGTCAAATTCCTCTTACCCTCTACCAAATCCTACAGAGCCCACAACTCTTGGATTCTCACACCGAGAATACCAAGGTAACCTACTGGTGGTGTCTACTTATTATTCGTGGGACGAGTGTAGATTTGTTCTTGTTCAAGGAGATTGTTGAGGCGTGACGTTCATGTTGGTGAACGATCGTGCAATAAGATCGAGGGAACATGAGGAATAGTTCTTCAAGTGTAAGTTCTCTTAATCCTAGTACTTTCCTTTTTGAAGCATGCTGTAATTTAGAATTTTTGCATAACTATTACTGTTTGATTGTAAATGTGTATGTTCTATCACAATGGGGTTTTGAACGATCTCGCTTCAGCTTATGGGTCTCTTTGATAAGAGTTCCTTCAATTGGTATTAAAGTCAGGTTGTTTTGATGGTCCAAATTCCATTGATCCATCTAATTACATTTACAGCCTTGGTGGGCTTTATAAAGTCTGCAATACATTTAAACGTTAGATGTAGTTTTGGATTTGATTCGATGGATGTTTCGGGATGGTTGCCTCTATTATTGAAAGCTGTCTTTACTTTTCAAGTTCATTTGTAAGGGTCCCTGTGATTTTTAGCATAATGTTATGCTATTGAGTCTATATTCAAAGTGTTTGAGTCTATAAGAGTTGTTCAAGAAGAAGCTTCAGTGCATAAAGTTGTCGTTCTCATCGAGGAAGAAGACCAAGGGTTGGTCGCATCGTGTAGCCCAGGCTAAACAATCATTTAGATTTAGCTACGTGATCGTGTAGTATTTGTTAAACAATCGCATAAAGTGTTTACTCGGTCGTGTTATGTTGGCTACTCAATCGTGTAGACGCTGAGGTAAATGATCATTGAGGTTTTAATACTCGTCACATGGTGATAACAGGCAGAAATGCACGTTATTACAGTGCTACAATGAAGGTTTGCGTTGATAAAATATGTTAGATTGCATCCAAAAGAATTAAATTTATAATATTATGGTTGCATGCGTTCATCGCATAGAAATAGTTGATTTTCTATATTTTTATGAAGGATATGCATTGACGCAAGGCGAAAAGAGCGATCACAAGAAAGCAACGGACGAGCGCAGCATTATCGCAAGGCTTTGCGGTGATTTGTGTTCGCAAACATCTGCTTAAGAAGGATTGTCGCATAGAGTCGGCGCAACTTTGTGGGTGCATCTGGGTGAAAGGCATCATTAATCACGATGGGACAGAAAGCTGACGACGGTCGAATCCGAGTTAAGTTGACAGCCACTAACAATAACGAGTAGATTTAGTTTTTTGGTGACAAATATTCGGCGCATCAGTCGGGGAATTAAAGCCATCCCATCTGTGCAATCATAAGAGAGAAGCCGCCCTTCACCCCAAAGCTCTATAAATATCGAAGGCATCCTTCAGAAAAGAGGTTAACAAGTTCACCTGTTCACCGATTTAGGAGCTTTAGTCATGTTCATAGTTTTCTTTTATTTTTAAGGAGGAGCAAGGGAAGAGTATAGATGCCAGAATATCGCTCAAGGAAACTCAAGAGAGAACCCAGAGGCGTAGAAGCAGAGAGCGGGTCGACTCTCATGAGAGCGAGATTATCTTTTTAACAATAGTAGAAAGACAGTGTAAAAGTCTGGGAAGCAAGAGATTGCTACCAGGCTCTTTATTCTCTTCTTGCATTATTATTTTGTACTTCATCTTTATATTTATACAATGGAAGTTCTTATTCTACATCTGTTCACTCTCTTAGCATGCATGAGTAGCTAAACTTGTCGAATGGGTTGAGAAAAACTAAGCTAACATGACCTAGGATTTTCATTGCTTGCAGTTATCTCATTTTATGTTGTGCCAAACATCCCTTTAGAGCTACTCGAGAGATAGTTTAAAGAAAGTACCTAAGACATGAGAGAGCTAGGTTAGAATCTATACTAGAGAGAGCAAGATTTGAACTGCATAAACAAGAGATAGGGACTTAGAGATAAGTTCTATTTGCGAACCTGCATCGCATGCATCCTAGAGATAGGAATGATATTATATGGTCGCCTTATTTTTGTGTGTGACATTTTGTCATCGCATAAATAAGAATAGAGACTTATGTGTAGGTCCTATAGACTTATCGCATATATCGCATGTGTTCTAGCATTAGAAGCCATAGTATTCGCATCGAGAGATGGTTTACTATTGTATGTGTGTTGCATGATCGCATAGCATGAACGCATCCTAGGAAATGTTAGCCGAAACCCTTCTCAACCCGTTCACCGTATACTCGTCGTATCTTCCGTTTTATCAACTTTTTTCGAACTCCACCGTATTTGTTTATTTTCATTACCACAACAAACAAAACCAACAACTATTTGAGTTACCGGTTACCGCAAAGTCTTCTGAAAAATTACCGCCGCAACCTGTTATGCCAAGTCCCTGAGTTCGACCTTGGACTTATCAGGAAACTCAGTGGGGTTTGCACTTGGATGCCACTGAGAAAACTTGAGTGCTCAATGCATTTTCATCATCGCATTTCATCCATAATTCCACATCATAAAATAATGCATCACATGGTAGGCGCGCGGATTAAATGATTGAGTCAACCTGCATGCTTAATCATATAGTCCCTGGCTACTCAATCACTTGGTATACGATATTTGATGTTTGCTCCGTGATCATTTAGACGATCATGCTTCACCGCATAGTAGTCATTTATACTACCATTTAGGCATGCGTTACACGATGTGCAATGCATGATCGCATGGCCTTCATGCTTCATTGCATATTCGTAGGCACATAATCCATGCTACACGATCGTTTATTCTCGTTCAACGTACTAAACTATCACAAAGAGCTGCTACATGATCAAAGGAACGTTGCTTCACCCAAGCGATTCAAGACCTGGTTTGTCTGTTTGAACTGGTTGGCTCGGTTGTTTTTGGAATCGATAGCTTTATTTCCTGTTTTTTTTTAGGCTAATTGTCCCGGTCTATGGATTCTTGATGAATATACATATGATGCATGTTTATTTTTATATGTCATAAAGTATGCCATATAGTTTTTAAACTTAAACCCTACGATAGATTATGCATTTTTCATGCATCATCTCTATATTATAAGAGTTATGATATAGTAGCTTGCATGACTAAATTGCTTTAAAACATGCTCATGCATCATATAATATAAGAGTTATAATATACGCATGCATTAAGCATATCCATGCATAATCTTTATATTATAAGTGTTATAGTATAAGGGTGCATGAAAGCATGTATGTCTGGTTCATTACAAGTTATATAAGAGATATATAGTAACGAATTTTCACACCCCCACTCAGACTACTCTCTGAGCCCAGGAAAGGACATGACTGTAGCAGTTATGAACCCTTTTGTTGACACTTACTGCCTAATAACTCTAACGGAAATAACTATGATACCAACATGCAATCTCAAGCACAGCGGCTGTCTCTATGGCTAAAAACATTAACTTCACACACAAAACATTTATAGAGATTACATTACTAGTTTAATAAGTCCCGATACCAAAAACCTTAGTCTCTATATGAACAACTATAACATGTGTACAATATTTACAGTAACCACCAAGTAGACGAGTTACAATAACTTTTGTCCTTGAGTGGCAGAGCAGATGCAGAGCTACCTCCTGAGGATTTAACCGCTACCTGGGGGAAAGTAAAACATTTGAAAACGGGGTGAGCTTGCTAGCCCAGTGAGTGACTTAAGAAAGAAAACTGATTCTCATGCAAAAGTCTCAATAAAGAGATTCAACCTAAAATTATAAATCTCTATAGTAACCTTGTACTGAGATACGAACATTTTCCAAGCATGAAGCATATAAAACTGTTATCATCATAAAACATTAACTGTCCCTTAGTTGAGAATAACCCCACTATAGTTAAATCCCAACATCAACTGCTAGTCAAGAGAGAACCCCTTTGGCTCAATCTCTGACTTTAACTACCTACGTGCATGGGGTTATAACTAAGTATCGTCATACCTTAGGTACTTATGCTCAGATACATTCTCAAAATGTCCCTCAGTATCGAGCTGCTCAGATACATTCTCAAATGTCCCTCGGTATCGAGTTTCAAGTAAAACTAGTCATACTATGACTTTCTCTTTAAAGCATGTAAAGCAATACGCATAGAAAACATTTCTTTAGAGATACTAACGCATGCTCTGTGTAATTAAACACACATAAATAGTTTTTCAATAAACTTTCATACATGGCATGCGTATAAAACATAACTCATGGTTTGTTTGGAAATTACTTTGTAAAACTAGCTAGCATGAGAATAATCTTTCTTTAAAACATGGTTTCTTTAAAACATTGTAAATATTTAGTCACTCACAACTTTTAGAACGATTCCTCAAGGGTCTATATGCTTCTACCAATGGTGTCAATCCTGTGGACACAGAAGCATATATTAGCTACTAGTATAGGTCCCTTTTGAGACTAACCCTTAAGTAAGCTTTACGTTTAGCCTTCCCTTTTGAAGACTTTCACTTAACACACCTTGTTGTATGTCTTAACACTTAGGAATTTCTTTGAGATTTGGCTCATGCAAAGCTTCCAACTGCTCTTTACAAACGCAACACCACTTATGCAACCAACACTTTTATCTCCAAGTGTTCTTATAGCTGCACATGGTCATCCTCAAGGCTGCTTATGCATCCAAGACTCCACTACAAGCTTTCCTCAGCCTACGCAGCAGGTCCAACGAATGGAAAAGCTCAGCCCTTGGTCTGTCCAAGCATTTCCTTTGAGCCGTCAGCTTACTCAACTCAAGCAGCTGCTTTCTTGTTCATGAAATTCCAGATTCAACTTACGAAATTAATAACTCGAATTCTAGAACTCATCTCAAGAAATTTCCTACGAACTTGTTAAAAATTGTCTCAGGAAGTGTACCTCAAAATTTCAGCTTCAAACTTTACGTGATCTGTCCTAGAGACTCAATTCTTTAACAATGGCCCGGATTCACTCGAGAACATAACCTCTGGTCCTTTTTGTCTCTCTCCGGCCTTAACCCGAATAAGACTTCTTCCGGTAGTTTCACCTCTGAAAGTATACACTTAGAGCTTTTCAACGACACCAAGAACTCTAAATTTTCAAGGAGGAAATAACCAAACTGATCGTTTCAAGTTCAACCTCCCCTTTTTATACTGCTTTCCACCGCTTCTCATTAAAGCATAGCACGACACCTTTAGTTTTCATGGAGTTAAATCCGGTGCTTAAGACAGCTGGTGCTTTTAATCAGAGGTCAAGACTAATAAATGCATGCTCCATCATTTAGCTCACCGCCCCAACGTGTAGCTCATCATTCAGTGACCTTACGCTGATGCTTGTCACCTGACGATCTCGCTCTCGCCCATCATACAACACACAACTTATCGCATAGCTCTCACTCATCGTGCAGATCTCGCTGATGCTCATCATGTAGTGTTGACGCTAATTGTTTAGCATAGAACAGATATCGTCTAGTGCCCCCGCCCATCGTGTAGCACCATCTCCCCGCGTCATCGTCTAGTGCTGATGTCGATCGTGTAGTGCCAATGCCCCATCGTTTAACACTATCATCCATCTCATAGTGCTATTATTTACCACGATACTTCGCATCATCTAGTGCTACACATTGTCGCACGATTGTCTATCACATCGTTCAGTTTCGCTCCTTGCTACACGATCGCCTACCTCATCACGTAGCGCCGCTTATTGGTACAGGATCTCCTACCTCATCGCATAGTGCCGCTCATTGCTACACGATCGTTCAGCGTGCGCAACTCCAATGCCCAGCGCCCATGCTCTCGCACACTTGAGGCTGCCGCATGCATGCTAACCACTCAAGACGTCGGCTGCTGCATGCCTTCCCACACATAGCTTTTCTCTTGGCCATTCCTTAGCTTCCTTCAATGCCTAAATAACCTCTCAAATGAGCAAAGACAATGCATAGGCATCACTTAGCCAATTTTCTAGCTTCCAACACATGGGTTACACTTAGCAAATTTTTCTAGCTTCACCAAAGAGTCAAGCTTTCAAACTCAAACTTTTCTTTTAACTTTTCACCCTTTTCTCTATAATTATACATTAATTCTCACATCAACCTACTCACCACACTGGTCTCATTAGGGAACAAACACAAGTAGAGAAATTAGGGCTCAGGGTTCACATGAATGAACATTGCATGAGGCATGACACATAGATTAATTTATACAAGTTATAAATACCTATTCTTGCTTAGCAATGTGAAAGAATTTAGTTGTTTCCTTTTATAGGCGTTATAATGGAAATTAAAACTAAAATCAATAAGAAATACATGTATCCAAACTTATGTTTAATCAGGTTTTAAAAGAGTTTTAAAATTTGATTGAGATAGACCTAAGATCATGCTTCTAATGGGATTAGAAACGTAAGTTTAATCTTTTAATCGGTTTAATAGGATTAAATTGACGAATAAAAGATTAAATATGTACCAAATATTTCTATAAGGGACCTTTTGTCTAAGGCAGGTTTTTTCTAGGCTGGGATATAGATAACGTGTAGAAATACAAGTTACTTATGCCACCTTATCTAGATATTGCGGCCAAAAGTTAGCAAATATGCGCCGATTGTATGAAAATTAGCCTAGTATTACAATAATTATAAATGATCGCAATTACACCCACTAACACCATAAAGATGGAAGACAAGTAGAATTTTATTTTGTTTTGCAGGAGACCAAGTCACCGCTTGCGCTAAAGGCTCATGAGAAACTAATTAACACATCTCTGTCACAATGCGCCCGTCAATAAACAATGAAGAGACGATTACCGCAATGATGTCGCAATGCGACAGTCGATCTAGAGCTGTGTTTCAACCGCATGCGTTACTAAAAACAGCAGCGCATGCGAACCCATGATCGAAAGATGCAACTGAGCAACACAAAAGCGGAGGATTGAGACACGTGTACAACTAAAGGTTGTGCAGAATTGACGGTCTGATTGCATAACAGAAGGAATAATATCCCTCAATCTTTGGAATTATAATAACGATCAAGTAGGGACCACAAGGCCGGAGTCAAAGAGCTGCACCTATAAATACCCCATGGATTTCAGAGAAAAAACTATGCTACGGGATACGGGGTAAGTGTTGCAAAATTGTTGAGAGAAAAGGCTGAGCTGAGTGCTTAAAAGACGAAATCCGGGAAGAATATGAGATAAGGCCGAGAGGTGAATCTCTAATCTAAATTTCCAAATGCCCGATTGAAAGCTCTGTGCAAAGATCCCTGCTACCGGTAGAGCAAGCCTGAGAGAGAAGCTCTTCCTGCCACCAAAACCATCTTATCCGGCAAACGGATTTTCATCGAATCAGTGCCAAGACATTGGCGCTTGTTTGTTTCTGTCTATCTCTTTCATCATTGTACTTCACTGTTCTTTTTCCCTTCATTCACACACCATGTATCAAATGCTTAATAGAGATATTAAATGTTTCGATAGCTTCCATTTACCATTCTCTGTCTATTTCCGTTCACCCGTCAATCACTTTCTTCATGATGTTTTCTTAATTCCCTGATAAGCAATATGAATTAACCAAGTACTTAATTTATGTTAGAGATATAAAATGCGTTTAGCTAAGGCATGCTTGACGGCATCTTTACCTGTGAGAGCAGAAGTGAAGATGCAATTCTGATCTATCGAGAGAGGATTAGAAGAATGTGTTAACTAAAGCGAGTAGTACTTCCAAACATGGAAGCAACCTTGCATTCATTATGTTAGTCTCAGTTTCACCATAGACATGTGGGAGTGCGGCCGATCACCGAGATGTGTACGCCAAGAGAAGAGCGGAACAGTATTCGTAGCTTCAATGCGATTAAGAACTTGCGTTGTTTATATTATTTGTCTTTTTTCTATTCTATTCATAAGACTTGCTGCCGCATCCCACATCTTTGCACAACTTTCATAGCCAGCCTTGACCCCAACATCTTGTACATGAAGCCTGTATCTTGTATCATCTAGCTTAGGTTTACTGTATTTTTATTTTATTATCGCATCTTTACTGCTTTACTTTATTTTATTGCAATTTATATACCTGTACACACACACTTTTAAAGATTGAATACCTGGTCGCATATATCATAAACGTACCACAATAACCTAAACCAGTCCCCGTGTTCGACCTCGGATCACATCGAGAAACTTGCGGTGGAATTACACTTGGTTCCATCGTAAGGAAACTTGTGACAGCGCATGGCATACTACATGAACATCCATAATTAACGCATATTCAGAAGTAGTATCGCATCATCATGAGCATAGAACATCATATATCCTTACCTATCCAAAAAACTAGTCAACAAGTTTATGGCGCCGTTATCGGGGACTTGGCTAATGGTTTATTGTTTGAGTGTGTTTTTGGTATTTTGCAAGACAGATCTCATTGTACTGTTGTTCAACGTGGAGAGCAACCTGATGGTTTATGAGTCCTGGTGTTGAATCGGAATTCATAGCCGACCCTGAGATCGAGCAAACTTTCCTCGCAAAGGTACGTCAGAATCGAATTCGGCGAAAAAAGGCAGCCAACATGGCAGACAACGACGATAACGTGGTGCCAGTTGCAAACCAAGGGGATGTTCGACCGGCTCAGGATCTTGTTTTCCTAGTGGCTGACCGCAACATCCCGATGCGTAATTATGCGACACCTTGTTTGTATGATTTTTAGCTTGGAATCTCGAGGCCGATTGTGGAGGAGAACGTGCACTTTGAGATTAAGCTGGTCATGTTGCGGTTGATTCAAAATGCCGGGTAGTTCGGGGGTCTGCAAGATGAAAACCCACATGCCCATCTGACCACCTTTGTCGAGATGTGCGGCAATTTTTCCTTACCTGGCGTTACCCCAGAAAATATAAGATTGTATTTGTTCCTTTACACCTTGAGGGATGAGGCTAAGAAGTGGGCTTGCTCACTTTAGCCAAATGAGATCACTTCATGGGAGCAATTGGTGGAGCGGTTCATGAAGAAGTTCTTCCCACCTGCTGTCAACTCAAGGCGGTGAAAGGATGTGTTGAACATTAAACAGAAGGAGAATGAAACCCTGAGCACCGCTTGGGTGCGATTCAGGAGCTGGTGAAAAACTTCCCGCATATCAGGATTGCCGATTGCGTCTTGATGGAAATATTTTACAATGGCCTGAACAGAGCAACGCAGGCTGTTGTTCATGCCTCCGCGACAGGAGGTTTTATGGATAAGACATACACGGAGGCAAAAGTCATCCTTGACCGCATCTCGCGGAATATGGATGACTGGATCGACGATGGATATGGAGGCCGAGGCGCCGATAGAAGGAAATATGAAACAACCATTGTCCCTGCAGAGACAATGACTATGTTGGCCGCACAGATGGCCACGGTGACCTCAATCCTCCAATCAATGGCAATTAACCAAGGAGCCATTGCTCCACAATCAGCACAACCTGCTGCACCAACTCAAGTGGCCGCAATCAGCTGCGTCAATTGTGAAGGGGCTTATGGAATTGATGGGTGTCCATTGAATCTTTAACAAGTGTGTGCTATCCAGAACAACCCCTTCAGCAACACCTATAATCTGGGCTAGAGGAGCCATCCTAACTTCGGTTGGGGAGGCAATCCCAACCTGGGGGGCCAGTGAACCATCAAGGGAGCAGTAGAGGGAATCCCCATTTTCACCACATTCAAGGGCAATCAAGACTACAGAACCAACAACCATCATCGTCTAACACCTCGGGAGGATCGTTAAAGACGCTGCTAAAGGAGTATATGGATAAAAATGATGCAGTGATGCAAGCACAAGCGTCTTCTATAAGGAATTTGGAGATCCAAGTGGGCCAGCTGGCCCCAGAGCTAAGAAGTCAAACACCAGGAACATTGCCCAACAATTCAGAAGCCCCGGGATCTACAGGGGAGGAGCAATGTACTTAAGACATTGAGCAGGCAAGCTTGACCGCCTGCAGAGATGTGGATTGTGGTCACCTAGAACAACGCAATTTTCGATCCATATCTCAATATTATGTTTAATACTTTATTAAATTTCTGTCTCTTTAAATTTTGATTTCTTTCTTAAATTCTTCATTTAATTCAACTTTGACTCTATGAATTTATTTCCTCATTCACTTCTCTACATTTAATGTTGTCTCGTCTTTAATTCTCTGACTTTTTTTTTTGTTGTAATCAATGCGTTGTGCTTTAAATGGTGAATGATTGAGTAATAAAGGAAAATTTATTACCCCAAGACACAGCGCTTGTGCTGATGAAAATTGTAAAATAAAACTAATAAAACAATTAACAATAAGAAAGCAAGACGACAATGGATGCATCCCAAACCAATTAGGAATTCTTTGCGTTCACCTAACTCAACTAGATTGAGTTGACGGGTGTGTTGCGCTCGCATGTGTCCTTTGCCCATCTTTAGCCAAATGCACTATGTTGAGGTATCCTCCAGAAATGCATTAGTAAGGGGGTGTGTTGCGGGGACATATGCACTGTTGCCTGTCCTCTGCAAAGATACAGTTGCGTTGGAGAGCACAATGCGTGATTCTTGTTCATGCGTCCATTCAAATAAAATATTAAAGAAAAATTTGTTTGACAATTTGGGAAGAAGTCCAATTGATTCGTATCCCCAAGTAATTATGATTTGGCAGACGAAAGGACACTTTTTCTAAAATTCCATAAATGAAGGAGGTGAAACGATGCACCAGTTGAGCTACTTGAGGCTAGTCGCCGCGAAGATCGCGCTGGGCCCCACCACGGCCCAACCTTTAAATACGACCTCCTCCTTCATTGGATACCCTTTACCTCACTTTGGCAAACCAGAAACCCTAAGTGTCTTGCAGCCTACACCTTTCTTTGTCCCTAGTAGCTCGAGTTTTTACCAGACTTTTCCAAGCTCGTATCCATGGCTGACCAAACCTCAAACCAATCCGCTTCACCTTCCACCACTGATCAAGTAGCCATGCAAGAGGCAGCATTCCTGGCTGCTAGTCGCAGGCTTGTCGCCCAAGCCCACACTGTCCCCAGACTCGCCGGAAGAGACCAAAGAAATCCTTTGGCCGGTAGGCCTCCTGTGTTCAAGAGAGGCGGAAGCACTGAGAGCATGCCTATGCCAACACCTGCCATCTCCACTGAAAGTGAAAGGAAGAGATGAGATGATACGAAGGTGTTTGGCAACATCCTAAGTACCTTGGAGCAAGGAGGTGGACTGCTTGTGGCAGGTGTTGTAAACCAACCACTGCCTACGGAGGAGGAGGCGGCAGTAGTGGCTGATGAACCATTGAAGGATGGAGTAGTGGTAGTGGAAGAAGTGGTGGTTGAAGAAGAAGAAAAAGAGAATGATGTTTTGGTCCCAGAGACTCAGGAGGTAACTATCATCGCAGAAATTTATGACGAACCTCCAAGAAGAGAAGAAGAAAAGATCAAAGTCGAGGAGGCTAAGGAAGCAGAGGTTGCATTAGTAATGCCTGAAATTGCGATGGAGGAGGTTGCAGGGCATGCGTGGCCAGAAGAGGTCGAGAAGGAAGATAAGAAGAAGAAGAATAAGGGAAAGAAGGCTGAAGAGGCAGAGTATTCGCATCATCACAAGGCAAGAAAGATCAAAGAGAAAAAGGATAATGATAAAGATGAAGAGGCCAAGAAGGAGAGGAAGAAGAAGGAGAAAGAGGAGAGAAAATTGCGTCGACGTGAGAAGAGGCGCCTGAGAGAAGAAGAAGAAGCGAAATGGAGGGTTGCAAGCCCTGATGGAGAATCAACCTCCGTAAGGGAGGATAGGGGGGAAACGGTGCAGTTGATGGAACCGACATAACCTGAAGCAACGCAAATAGTTGCGGCGGATGAAGGAGAAGAAACAGAGGGAACCCCCCTAATGCGGCGTCGCAGGGAGAATGCGCCGCAAGGGTCCACAATTGACCCTCAAAGATGAATTTTGGCATTGGAAGAGAAAGAGAGAAAAAGAAAAGAAGAGGAGGAGAAGCAAGAAAAGATGGAGAGGGGCAAGCTGATCATCGCAGAGGGAGATAGAAGAAGAAGATTGGAATTTGAAGAAATGCAACGCAACAATGAGCTTGCCAGACTTGAAGGGATCTAGAAGCGCGAGGAGGAACAACGTCTATTGCTAGCCTCTGAGGAATTCGAAGAAGAGTTTATGAGAGAAGAAAGAGAAGAAGAAGAAGAAGAAGAGAGAAGGAAGAAAGAAGAAGAGGAAAGATTATTGTTGGAGGAGAAGAGGAAGAAGCACAAAGCCAATAAGAAGCGCTTATATAAGAGCAAGGGCAAAGAGCTCGTCGAGCACGAGAAAGAAAAGCAACACAGAGAGTGGGAAAAGAGAGAACAACAAGCAGCCCGCGTTGCGTTGGCAAAAGGCAAGGATGTAGCAGAAAGCAGTGAACCTGCAGCGGCCAAGAAGCGATCATCAAAGAAAAAGGAGAACGATGATATGTTGATCGAGATGGGCTTCTACCCTGCGCCAACTCCACTACCTGACCTCATCACGAGCGTAATTGTGGAGCATGGGTGGGACACATTCTGCCAGTGCCCATCCATCATAGTTCCTCAGGTAGTACGAAGCTTTTATCGTGGGAGCCTACACAAAAATAGGGATGCGGTGACCTTTAAGGGGGAGACAGTATCTTTCAACGCAAGGGACATCAACGAAATTTATCAAATGAAGGACAACCCTGATGCGCCAGGGAACAAAATTATTGATGATCCCACAGAAGGGCAGATGGAGGACGTGTTGAAGATACTGACGCAACCGGGCACAAAATGGTCGGTCTCGCCCAAAGGCATCCATACCTTAGAATCCATGTCCTTGCTCCTAGAGGGAAGGCTATGGGTTTATTTGGTCAAGAAGAGGTTGATCCCAACAACGCACGACAGAACTGTATCAAGGGATTGGGTCATGGCCGCATACTGTATGGCCTGCAACATTCCTATCAACGTGGGCCAGTTGATCGCGAGGCATATTAGAGCATTAGTGGGGCATATACCGGGGCAGTACTTCTTCCCGTGGATCGTTTCAAGTCTATGCCTGTCTATGGGTGTAGGCGTTGATGAGGAGCCCATGTCGGAAGTCCACGGCCTCATCAACATAAAAATCTCGAGAATGCTCCTTAAAGATTCTCCACACTGCCCCGAGCTGCTAGCAAAGAGGCCTGCGATCGATTTGAATGTGCGGCTGGAACCTAGACCAAAAAGAAGACGAAGAGAGGATAAGGGGAAAGAGAAGGTCCAGGATTCACCAACACAAAATCTGGCACCCATGGACCCTCTTCCCTTAATCATCAGGCCTCAAAGCCCGCCAACGCAACCCTCTTCCCCCTTACACGAGCATTTTACAAACCTACTTCTTGTCCCCAACTCTCCAATTTACCCAGCAGCCCCACCTTCACCATTAGCATCATCACCGCAACCCACCATTCCACTGCCGCAAGTTGACGACCCACACGATTTGGGTGAAAGCACCTCTGCCCAAACCCAAAACAATGCTGGCGAGACATCGCAGGTATAACCCTCCATCACTGCCATGGCTACTGAGTTAGCAGAAATGAGATCTCTCTTCTCCCAACAACAACAACTCTTCTCTCAACAACAACACCTCTTCAACCAACGATTTGAGGTAGTAATGGAGCGCATTGATGAGATTCAACACAGTGCCACCACATCAAGAGAGGCGTTGATCAACATGCAGCGCAACATTTATAAAGTTCATATGCACCAGAGAATAATTACGAAGCGTAATCAAGAGTACTTCAACTTTCTTACCACATATCTTCAAGGTCCAATGATGCCCCTACATCTCCGGCAGCACTTAAATTTTGAAGACGCGCCTCCTGCACCACCTCAAAATCCGCCAGATCCTCCTGCTTCTCAACCTTCATATTTACACATTCTTCCAATACGATTTTTTTATGTGGCCATTCTTTAATTGTATTCAATTCTTTTATTATTTGTAAGGTAATCAAAATTCTTTGACTCTCTTACAGGCAATAGAAAATTTTGTAATGCGTTCATTTGTAATTTATTTATATACTTGTTAATAGTCAATACAATCAGAGTATATATTCACTCCACTTTTTGCCCGTGCCTTTTTCTGTATCTTTCTTTGTCAATTTTTGTAATGTTCTTAATCTCTTGTTTTTACGAGCTTCATTGCGTTGCTATGATGTAATACATGTTTACACTTAGAAAAATTTCCCATACTTAGTAAATTCTGACTAACACTTAGTTAATTCTTAGTTTAGCAGTACTTTACCTTTTATCTTTCAAAGTTCTGCTCAAACCTTCTTTTTGAAATTTTCTTCTGAGTGTTTGTCTAGTCTCTCCGAACAATGCAATGAGGACCTTGCTCATCTTTAAATTTAAGGGTGGGGAAGGTCTGAGCAGATGAGATCAAGATTATGCTGTAGTTAAGAAAATGTGTCCATTTCCATTTACTAAAAAAAAAAAAATTAAAAATATAACGCAAAACTCCAATGTCAGCGTAAGGGAAAACCAGTAAAAATATTCCCAACCTGATAAGAGTTTAGTTGTGAAAGGAGTCTTCTCGTAGTTGAATGTTCGTATGACACCCGTAGGAGCAAGCCAAAACGAAAGTGGGTTTCCAAGATCTATATATTTATATATAAATGCAAGAGACAACTCCTCTGATCATCATGAGTTGAAGTTGAAATTGGCACACAACCGTAGTTGGATGTATGCATGACACCCGTGGGGATAAGCCAAAACGAAGAGTGTAACCATGACCAACAGTCTCTAAATAAAGAAATGACGCAAATTTTTGCTCACCACAGATAGATACATTGAGTTGTTTTGACAAAGAAGAGATAAACATTCTATTTTGAAAACTAGAAAAGCTTCTTTGAGTAGAATTTTGTCATATAGAAGAATAAAGTAGGGCTTGCTGGGAATTAGCCAGGATAGAAGGAAATTGCGATGTCAAGTAATGTGCCTAAGTGCAACATTCGGAGAACCCAATCGTCACAAAAATAGAGGATAGGAATGTAGCATGATTGCCTTAGTAGAAGATATGCTTGAGGAAAAGCATATATCTAAATTTGGGGGTGTGATAATGTGTAGAAATACAAGTTATTTGTGCCACCTTATCTAGATATTGCGGCCAAAAGTTAGCAAATATGCGCCGATTGTATGAAAATTAGCCTAGTATTACAATAATTATGAATGATTGCAATTACACCCACTAACACCATAAAGATGGAAGACAAGTCGAATTTACTTTGTTTTGCAGGAGACCAAGTCACCGCTTGCGCTAAAGGCTCATGAGAAACTAATTAACGCATCTCTGTCACAATGCGCCCGTCAATAAACAATGAAGAGACAATTACCGCAATGACGGCGCAATGCGACAGTCGATCCAGAGCTGTAATGTCGTTACTAAAAACAGCACCGCATGCGAATCCATGATCGGAAGATGCAACTGAGCAACGCAAAAGCGGAGGATTGAGACACGTGTACAACTAAAGGTTGTGCAGAATTGACAGTCTGATTACATAACAGAAGGAATAATATCCCTCCATCTTTGGAATTACAATAACGATCAAGTGGGGACCACAAGGCCGGAGTCAAAGAGCTGCACCTATAAATACCCCATGGATTTCAGAGAAAAAACTATGCTACGGGATACGGGGTAAGTGCTGCAAAATTGTTGAAAGAAGCCGAGTGCTTAAGAGACGAAATCTGGGAAGAAGACGATATAAGGCTGAGAGGTGAATCTCTGATCTAATCTTCCAAATGCCCGATTGAAAGCTCTGTGCAAAGATCCCTGCTACCGGTGGAGCAAGCCTGCGAGGGAAGCTCTTCCTGCCACCAAAACCATCCTATCCGACAAGCGGATTTTCATCAAATCAATGCCAAGACATTGGCGCTTGTTTGTTTCTGTCTATCTCTTTCATCGTTGTACTTCACTGTTCTTTTTCTCTTCATTCACACACCATGTATCAAACGCTTAATAGAGATATTAAATGTTTCGATAGCTTCCATTTACCATTCTCTGTCTATTTCCGTTCACCCGTCAATCACTTTCTTCATGATGTTTTCTTAATTCCCTGATAAGCAATATGAATTAACCAAGTACTTAATTTATGTTAGAGATATAAAATGCGTTTAGCTAAGGCATGCTTGACGGCATCTTTACCTGTGAGAGCAGAAGTGAAGATGCAATTATGATCTATCGAAAGAGGATTAGAAGAATGTGTTAACTAAAGCGAGTAGTACTTCCAAACATGGAAGCAACCTTGCATTCATTATGTTAGTCTCAGTTTCACCATAGACATGTGGGAGTGCGGCCGATCACCGAGATGTGTACGCCAAGAGAAGAGCGGAACAGTATTCGTAGCTTCAATGCGATTAAGAACTTGCGTTGTTTATATTATTTGTCTTTTTTCTATTCTATTCATAAGACTTGCTGCCGCATCCCACATCTTTGCACAACTTTCATAGCCAGCCTTGACCCCAACATCTTGTACATGAAGCCTGTATCTTGTATCATCTAGCTTAGGTTAACTGTATTTTTATTTTATTATCGCATCTTTACTGCTTTACTTTATTTTATTGCAATTTATATACCTGTACACACACACTTTTAAAGATTGAAAACCTGGTTGCATATATCATAAACATACCACAATAACCTAAACCAATCCCCGTGTTCGACCTCGGATCACACCGAGAAACTTACGGTGGAATTACACTTGGTTCCATCGTAAGGAACTTGTGACAGCGCATGGCATACTACATGAACTTCCATAATTAACGCATATTCAGAAGTAGTATCGCATCATCATGAGCATAGAACATCATAAATTCTTACCTATCCAAAAAAACCAGTCAACAAATATTTAAGGTGACGGAAATGGAACACCCCTACTTGGGAACCTAATGGGAAAGGTGAATTAGATAGATTTGATGCATGCATGCAAAGTCGATGATAGTCTATTAATATGTTCAATGGGACTTGATTCGAACTTGTTTAATTATCAAAAGCAAGAGTTTTTTTGTAGCAAATTAAACTCAAACTTAGATAAAATCAGTAGCGGATTGTCTAAGTTAATAAATCCCTAGGTAGAACATTCAGTGGGAGGTACTTGGGGTATATGATACTTCACTTAAACCTATACATGTTTTCTCCCTAAAGTTCACACTGTGAGATCTATCCTCGGCCTCGTGGAACCCTGGGAGTGTCCCCCTAAAGGATTGTTTTAGGTAGGTCAATACTAAAGTGAACAAAGAGACTGTTTATAGTAAGTGGGAGCGGGACGTGTGACAACATGTCCCACAGTCTCTCTCATTAGGTTGGATAACGTTTTGTGCATCGCCTCAAGGCACCCTGGGAGTGTCCCCCTAAAGGATGTAAATTTTTCACGACTCATTATTTGATCTCTTGAAAAGGATAGGGTTGCTTTAGTCTCTTGTCCTAATATGCTTTTTTCCTACGGTAGGCGCATTAGGACAGGACTTTAGGGACTAAATTGAGGGGTTACACTTACGCGGAATTGTTAAATGTTAACATATTCTGGACTGGAAGAATGGTGACTGTTAGAGTCAATTACAAGAGTTGTTTCTGTCTAATAGTTGAGTATGTCTCATCCCAGTGAAAGGGCACTTGATCACCCCACCGGCGACTTTTGTCCAGCCACGTTGGGGCATCATTGCAAAATAGATGTCTTTTCACTTAGGGTACAATAAAACTATTTTGCTAAAACTTAAATTTAGTGTTAAAAGTGGTAATGCAAGTAGACTTATTAATGTTTTTCAGCAACTTTTAATTATGGCAATCGCGACATTAGCTTTAATAGCCACTGAAAAACTGACTGGCGACAATTATGCTAGTTGGAAAAAACTCATTACTTACAATATTAATCATCGATGATCTTTGGTTCGTCCTTACGGAGGATTGTCCTCCTATTCTAGCTCTTACTGCTGCTCGAAACGTCCGAGACGTGTATGAGTGATGGACACGGGCGAACGAGAAGGCCCGAGCATACATCTTGGCTAGCATAAACAATGTCTTGGGCAAGAAGCATGAGCCCATGGTCAATGCATGTGAGATCATGGAGTCCATGAAGGGAATGTTCAGAAAACCGTCCGGGCAGCTCAAGCATGACGCTCTCAAAAGCATCTTCAACTCCAAGATGAAGGAGGGTACATCTATTTGAGAACATGTTCTGAACATGATGGTGCACTTTAATGTGGCGGAGATGAACGACGCCTGCATCAATGAGGGAAGCTAGGTTAGCATTATTTTGCAAACGTTGCCAGAAAGCTTCCTGCACTTTGTAAGCAACGTTATTCTAAACAGGGTTGATTACACTCTTACAACTCTCCTTAACAAGTTGCAAACATTCCAATCCTTACTAAAAAGAAAGGGGAAGATAGTTGGTGAGGCAAATGTTACTTCATCATCTAAAAAGTTCCACCGACGTTAGGGAAAAAGGAAGGCACCGGCTAACCCACAACCTACCACACAGTGGGGTAGGCAACCAACACCGGTTGAAAAATGAAAATGTTTCTATTGCAACTAGGATGGGCACTCAAAGCGGAATTGCCCACGTTGGCTAAAGGAGAGGAAGAAGGCTAAGGCCAAGGCCAAACAAGGTAAATATGATTTACTGGTTGTGGAAACATGTTTAGTGGAGAATGATGATTCTGCCTGGATTATAGTCTCTAGGGCCACTAATCATGGGATTAGATCATAGCAGAAACTTGAGGCTGGTAAGATGACCATGCGAGTAGGAATCAGGCACGTCGTCTCGGCTGTGGCAGTTAACTTTACATAATAGATTTATCATTTTACATGATGTATATGTTGTTCCCGAGTTAAAGAGGAACTTAATTTCTGTAAAGTGTCTGTTTGAATGTAAATTTACTCTCAACTTTTCTATGAACCAAGTGTTTATTCTAAAATATGGTCTTGAGATTTGTTCAACTTTACTGGAAAATAATTTGTATGTGCTAAGACCGTTAGTGACAAATTCCCTTCATAACATAGAGATGTTTAAGACTGTCGTAACTCAAAATAAACGACTTAAACTTTCTGAAAAATTCCCTCCATAACATAGAAATATTTAAAACTGTCGTAACTCAAAATAAACGACTTAAAATTTCTCCTAAAGAAAATGCCCAACTTTGGCACCTTCGATTAGGGCACATCAATCTCAATAGGATTGAGAGATTTATGAAGAATGTACTACTAAATGAGTTAGAGGAAAATTCTTTACCTGTGTGAGATTCGTGCGTTGAAGGTAAGATAACTAAAAGACATTTTACTGGAAAAGGTTATCAAGCCAAAGTGCCTCTAGAGTTAGTACATTCAAACCTTTGTGGTCTAATGAATGTGCAAGCCAGAGAAGGTTACGAGTATTTCATCACTTTTACTAATGATTACTTAAGGTATGGGTATGTTTATTTGATGCAACACAAGTCAAAATCCTTTTAAAAGTTCAAAGAGTTCAAGGTTGAAGTTGAAAATGCATTAGATAAGCAGATTAAGACACTTCGATCTGATTTGGACAGAGAGTTTTTGGATTCAGAGTTCCAAAACTATTTGATAGAACATGGAATCGTTTCCCAACTCTCAACACTTGGTACACCTCAGTAGAATGGTGTATCAGAGAGGAGAAACAGAATCCTGTTGAACATGGTTCGGTTGATGATGAGTTATGCTTCCTTACCAGACTCGTTTTGGGGTTTTGCAGTAGAAACTGCATCCAATATCCTCAATTGTGTTCCTTCCATAAGTCTTGCCAGAACACCTTTTTAGTTGTGCAACAGGCGTAAAGCTAGTTTGCATCACTTCTGCATTTGGGGTTGCCCAGCCCATGTTGTTGAGGCTAATCCTAAGAAATTGGAATCACGTTCGAGGTTGCACCTCTTTGTAAGATACCCCAAAGGGACACGGGGAGGTTACTTTTATGATCCTAAGGAAAACAAGGTGTTTGTGTTGACAAACGCTACCTTCCTTGAGGAGGATCATATAAGGGAGCATAGTCCGAGAAGTAAAACAGTATTGAGTGAACTTTCCAAAGACACTATTGAACCTTCAACAAGATTGTTGAAGGACATACTACATCAACACGAGTTGTTGATGGAAGTTCATCTAGCAGGTCAAATCCACCTTGAGAGTTGAGGGAACCTCGACGTAGTTAGAGGGTTACGAACCCACCTGTTCGCTATATGGGTTTAACTGAAATCCTGACTATGGTAGCATATGGCGAGGTTGAGGATCCATTGTCTTATAAGAAGGCAATGAAGGATGTTGACAAAGATGAATGGGCCAAAACCATGGATCATGAGATTGAGTCTATGTACTTCAACTCAATATAGGATCTTGTAGATCAACCTGATGGGGTTAAACCCATAGGTTGCAAATGGATCTACAAGAGGAAACGAGGTGCTGATGGAAAGGTGTAAACCTTCAAGGCTAGACTTGTGGCAAAGGGTTATACCAGGTGGAGGGAGTTGACTATAAGGAGACTTTCTCACCTGTTGCCATGCTTAAGTCTATCCGCATCGTCTTGTCCATTTCCTCAAATTATGAGTATGAGATATGGCAAATCGATGTCAAGATTGCCTTTCTCTTGAGGAGACCATTTACATGGTGCAACCCGAGGGATTCATAGCCCGAGGTCAGGAGCAAAAGGTTGCAGATTAAATCAATCCATTTATGGATTGAATAGGCATCTCGATCTTGGAACATAAGGTTTGATGTTGCGATCAAATCTTATGGCTTTGACCAAAACGTTGATGAGCTTTGTATTTACAAGAAGATCATCAACAGTCCAGTAGTTTTCCTAGTGTTATATGTAGACGATATCCTACTCATTGGGAATGATGTAGTTTTACAGACTTCAGTTAAGAACTAGCTAGCGACCCAATTCAAAATGAATGATTTGAGAGAGGCTCAAATTGTTCTTGGGATTCAGATTTTTTGGGATTGAAAGAAGAAAGTGCTAGCACTATCTCAAGCATCGTATATTGATACTGATCAAGTACTCGATGCAGAACTTCAAGATGGGCCTTTTGCCTTTTCGCCATGGAGTTACATTGTCCAAAGAGCAATGTCCTAAGGCACCTCAAGAGGTTGAGGAAATGAGACGGGTCCCCTATGCATCTATCGTTGGCAGTTTGATGTATGCAATGTTATGTACTAGACCTAACATCTGCTATGGTGTGGCAAATTCAAGAGAGCCTCGAAGTCACAAGCGCGACAAGCATATCGAGTGGAAATACCATTTTATCAGAGAGAATTGTGCATCAAGGGGACGTGATAGTCACAAAAATAGCTTCGAAGCACAATGTTGCTGATCCGTTTACGAAGGCACTCACGACTATAGTGTTTGAGGGTCACCGTCAGAGAATGGGTCTACGGGACCGTCTACGATTGGACTAGGGAAATTGGGAGTATTGTTGTAACTTGGCTTTGATGCCCTAGTTTATTGTTTTGTACTTGTATTTTTCTTGTACACCCCACTAGCTTTAGGATAAGTTGAAGATTATTGGGTTATTTCCCTAAATCTCGTTGGGTTCTGTAGTTTGTAAACAAGTGTATGAACAAACTTTTGTGATGTAATATTATGAGATATTTTCTTCACTATTGTCTTTGAAATATGAAATATTTTAGTTGCATTAACCACAAACCAATAAACTAAGATCCCTGGTTATCATTGTAACTTAAGCATGTATGTGATGACATACAAGTGGATCCTACTTTAAGTGATAACCTAAATGGTCTGTAGTATAAGGATAAAGGAAGGAAACCATATCTTGTTGACGTTACGAGTGTGGCTCGCTTTGTAGATGTTACATGTGTTGTAAAGTGCCACAAATGATTTGATCCTGACCGTTCATGTATTAAACATGCGAGTGGGGATGCTCTATACAAAAAAGTTTGTATATGACCGGACCATGAAATGTTGTCTCGTTATATAACACCGTTCATGATAGAGACTTTCATTTCACTAGGATGACCATAGGTAACATGACCTTAATCCTGAGTGAGTTGGGAACTCCTGCCTATGAGGGCGGTCCTTTGATTTGTATGGGTGCGAGTGGCCAAATCGCCGATTGAACTTAAAGAGTTAAGGAGTTAGATGTAATTACAAGGAAAAAACAGTAAATTGGCCCAGTTGTACTTACGAGCGATTTGTGAAGGGTAATCTTACTGTTTATTGGTCATATCCAATGGACACAGAAATATATCTGTAGAGCGAAGAGTGCAGCTGACGGTCTTTAGTGGAATGTCCGACAGTTAACGGATTGTGGATATCGTGATTAAAGAGTTTAGTTAGTTATTCATGTACTGTTGGAGCTTCAAGCTACAGGTTCATAAGGTCCCCTTAGTAGCTCAATGGATTCATGTTAACAATTAGTTTTTTAGTTAGTTTGAACTGTTCAAATTAACAAGACGAAATTTAATTATATATGCTATAATTAAATTGCATCAATTACATGAGATATAATTGGCTTAATGTATTAGATACATTAATTGGAGGAATTATTATTAAATGTTGTAAAAGAGAAAAATAACTATAGTTTGTTGCATGAGATGTGATATTAAAAACTATAAATTATGAATGTATTATATATTTGTAATTAAATCAATTATAGGATAATTGGTTCCATTTTTTTCTCCTAATAACCAACTTAGTGAGAAGTTGTGATGAGTTATGGTAACTGATGGATAAAATGAAAATCCTTTTAATTTTTTCACAATGCGATCATTAAGCAATTGAGAATCGCATGATCCAAAGATATAGCTATACGATAGCTTGAGAGCATAAACAATGTGTAATGATTCATCTATACGATAGTCACTTGTTTTCTAAACGGTCGATTACTCAGTCTATACAATATACTTTAGTTATCTTGTTTTCATTTTTTTCACAATGTGATCATTAAGTGATTGAGATTCGTACGATCAAAAGAAATAGCTATACAATAGCTTGAGAGCATAAACGATCATATAACGAGTTATCTATATGATAGTCACTTGCTTTCTAAACGATTGAGTACTCAGTCTATATGATAGACTTTAGTTATCTCCAACTTACTTGATCATCTACACGATCTGTCAAATTCCTCCTACCCTCTACCAAATCCTATAGAGCCCACAACTCTTGGATTCTCACATCGAGAATACCAAGATAGCCTACTGGTGGTGTGTACTTACTGTTCGAGGGACGAGTATAGATTTGTTCTTTTTTGAGGAGATTACTGAGGTGTGACATTCGTGTTGGCGAACGATATTTTAGTAAGATCGAGGGAATGAGAAGAATAGTTCTTTAAGGGTAAGTTCTCTTGATCCTTAGTACTTTCATTTTTCAAGCATGTTGTAATTTAGAATTTTTGCATAACTATTACTGTTTGAATGTAAATGTGTATGTTATGATTGGGTTTTGAACGATCTCGCTTCCGCCCATGGGTCTCTTTGATAAGAGTTCCTTCAAAACAAATATGATTAGTGACCCCTGAATCCGGTATCCAGGTAGAATCTTCATTCTCCACTATACATGTTTCAATAACTAATAAATCTAATTTACCTAGTTTTTCCTTTTCAGCTTTCTGTGCAGTTGGAGCCTTCCCCTTCCCAATTTTCTTCTTTTTCTTTTGAATACCTCTATTAGTGGAGAAAGAAGGGCCAGATTTACTCCCAAAAGACGATTAGTTCTGGGGTTTTCCTTTTAAGGTAGAAACAGCATTTGCTTCTGCATCTGAACCTTTATTTTTCAATAAAGATTTGTAAATCTAGAGTTTGTTGACATATGTGGATTGTTGTCCAAAAAGGCCTTGCAAAGACTCCATGATCTCTTTTGCAGTAGCTAATTTCTCGTGTTTCTTTGGTAATACATCAGATATACTTGCTAAGATATAAACCCGAGCCTTCTCATTAGCTTTGACCATCTTTCATATGCATCCCGAACTGTTCAGTTTGCATTGGGACTAGAGGATGGAGAACATTCCTTTGTTAAAACGAATCGGAGGTAATCTATTACTAGTATCGTGTTGATATTCAATTTCCAAGTTTCGTAATTATCGCCGCTAAGTTTTTCAAAAGTTAATAGTTGTATAATGGATGATGACATTGCTGAAAAAGTAAACAAATTTATTAGATAATTGATTTTAACTCTTTTTAGTCCAGTTTATTTAGCAAATATAATGTACTCATTGTCATTATTGTTTTTCTACGATACTTCAGTTAGTTAGAATAGCCCCTACTGAATCAAGACATTCTTGACTAAATATTGGTACCATAATAACTCGTCCTTATAGTACTTAGTTACCGTTTATTTGGTCAAGAACTTTACTAACACTTAGTAAGTCTTGTAAGTGTATACCCGCCACTTTCGAATAATAGAGATCGGAAGCAAACAGGCCCTTGAAGGAGAAGCATGTCACACCCCCTCTTAACCTAGGAAAGGACATTGCAGTAGTTATCAACCCTTTTGCTGACACTTACTGCCTATTAACTCTAGCGGAAATAAATCTAATACCATTGTGCAATCTCAAACACAGTGGTTGCCTTTATGGCTAAATAAACGTTAAGTATTAAACAAAAAATATTTACAAAGATTACATTACTAGTTTGATAAGTCTCGACACCCAAAATCTTAGTCCCTACATGAACAACTATAACATGTGTATAATGTTTACAGTAACCACGTAGCAGATAGGTTACAATAACTCTTGTCTTTTAGTGGCAGAGCAAATGTAGAACTATCTTATGAGGATTTGACCACTACCAGGGGAAAGAAAAACATTTGAAAACGGAATGAGCTTGCTAGCCCAGTGAGTGACTTAAGAAAGAAAATTGATTCTCATGCATAAGTCTCAATAAAGAGATCGTACTGAAATATAAATCTTTTCAATAACCTTGTACTAAAATATAAACATTTTCCAAACATAAAACATGTAAAGTTTTTTTCATCATAAAACATTAAACTATTACTTAGTTGAGAATAACCTTGTTGTGGTTAAATCCCAACGTCAACTACTTAGTCAAGAGAGAACCCTTTTGCTCAATCTCTGACGTTAACTACCTACGTGTACGTGCTTATATCTAAGTACCATCATATCTTAGGTACTCCTACTTAGATACTTTCTCAATGTCCCTCAGTATCGAGCTGCTCGGATACCTTCTCAAATGTCCCTCAGTATCAAGCTTTAAGTAATACTAGTCATACGATGACTTTCTCTTCAAAGCATGTAAATCAAAATGCATAGAAAACATGTCTTTAAAGTTACTAACGCATGCTTTGTGTATTTAAACACAAAAATATTTTTTCAATAAACTTTCATATATGGCATGCGTTTAAAAACATAACTCATAGTTTTCTTGGAAACTACTTTGTAAAACTAGCTAGAATGAGAATAATCTTTCTTAAAACATTGTAAATATTTAGTCACTCACAACTTTTAGGATTACTCCTCAATGGTCGATATGCTTCTAAAACTGGTGTCAATCCTGTGGAACAAAAGCATATATTTAGCTATTAGCATTGGTCTCCCTTTTGAGACTATCCCTTAAATAAGCTTTGCATTTAGCCTTTCCTTAGAAGACACACATACCTTGCTGTAGGTTTAGTACTTTAGAAATTTCCTTGAGATTTTGGCTCTTGCTATGCTTGCAACCACACCTCACAAACACAACCCACTTGTGCAACAACCACTTGCTCTAAGTGTTTCTTCAGTTGCACATGGTCATCTACAAAGGCTGCTATGCATCCTAGCGTTCAATGCAAGCTTTCCTCAGCCCACACAGCAGATTCAGTTTACGGAATTAATAACTCACATTCTGGTGCTCATCTCAAGAAATTTCCTTCTACAACCTTGTTTAGAATTGTCTCAGGAAGCTTACTTTAAAATTTCAGCTTCAAACTCTATTTTTCCCTCTGCCTCGGGTTGTCTCTCAATCCTTTCCACACCCGGGAATAGAACCTCTGGTCACTTTTTCCCTTATCTGGCCTTATTCCGGTAAGAACTTCTTTCGACAATGTCACCTCTAAAACTAGACTCTCAAAGCTTTCTAACCACACAATGATCTCTCAATTTGCATGGAGAAATTGATCAAACTGATCTTTTGATGTCCAACTTCCCTTTTTATACTACTTTCCACCACTTACCATTAAAGCCTAGCATGACATCTTCAGCTTAAATGGAGTTAAATTCAGTACTTAGGACAACTATTGCCTTTAATTGGTGGTTAAGATTGATCAACGCATGCTTCAACTATTTAGCTCATCGTCCATCGTGTAGCTCATAGTTCAATGATCTCTCACTGACGCTTATCACCCAACGATCTCGCTCTCGCTCATTGTGTAGCGCACAACCCGCATAGCTCTTGCTATCGCTCATCGTGTAGCTTCTGCTGTCGCTCATTGTGTAGTGTTGATGCCTATTGTCTAACGCATCACACCCATCGTCTAACACTCACCCCTATCGTGTAGCGCCGATGCTGATCGTGTAGCGTCGATGCTGATCGTGTAGCGTCATCACCTATTGTGTAGCACTATCGTCTAGTGCATCACTTCGCATCATTTAGTGCCACATGTAGCTACACGATCGTCTACGCGTGCAACACTCCAACGCCGAGCGCGCACACTTGTGCACAGTTGATGCTATTGCATGCATGCTAACCTCTCAAGACTTGGCTGCCGCATGCCTTGTCCACGCATAGTTTTTCTTCTCTCGTCCACACTTTGTCTCCCTTAAGTTCCCAACTAACCTCTCAAATGATTAAGGCCAACGCTCTTGACTCAACTCCAATGCCTAGTACAAGGCCAATGCATGGGCAAACAGTCAAGCTTTCAAACTCAAACTTTTCTTCTAACTTTTAACCCTTTCCCTATATTTAACATTAATTCTCACATTAACCTGCTCACCATACTGGTTTCAATAGGGAACATACCCAAGTAGAGAAATTAGGGCTCAGGGTTCACAAAGCAATTGTTTGAAAATGAACCTAAGCCCTATCTATTTCTGGAGTTCATGGTGTTCCAAATCCTATGTTACAACCCTCCGAAGGGATAGTCGTCGCTAAAAAACTAGCAAAGGATTGCATAAAGTCAACCAGCAGGTGCAACATAGGAATCACACGGTGTGACCTAATGGAAGAGACCGTAGGATGTGTTGGCACACACCCTTCACCCACTTACTATGAACTACTTCCCTTATTCACGTTGTTATTGACCCATCCAAACACTTTCCGAAGGGAGGTTGCCGCTAATATCAACTCGAAGCCGAGTATGGATCTCACGGTGTGAACTCTTAGAGACATAAGATCTAGAAATAATATATCTCATATACTATTAATCTCCCACTGAAGTATTCTATTTTATAAAAGATTGGGTATTTACTTGGTTATTAACCAGCTAATATTTAACAACCTAAATCTAGGTGATTTTTCCTAGTATAACTCTTATACCGGGATTAACCTATGTTGTCTAGGTGATAAACTAATTTTATTACCTTACACCACCCATGCATGCTCATAGAACTAGGGTTATTGACTTAGACGCTAATTTGATCTCCAGGTAGGAGGTGTTCAGTAACCCGTCAACTTATGTACCCCCAACCTTAGACAAGATCTCCCTGGGTAAGTAAACAACTATTGTTTTACAAGTAATCGACCTATTCTAACTCTTAAAAAGGCGATTGAATTGCACCGGTTAACCCTAGGTGAGCATGCGTCTTATCTTTGTTATAGATTTTAAAAGTCTAGGTTATTTTATAACAATTATAAAATAAATTATAACATTTATAACCCTAGAACATTTATCTATTACATGCTTCCATAAACAAACATGCTTTAATATAACACTTATATTAAAATCTAGCATGCCACATGTACATATACATTATAACACTTATAACATATAAAAAATGCATGCCACATGCTTATCCTATGGTGGGGTTTCTAGAAAACTATATGGCATACTTTATGCACACATAATCAAACAATATTATACACCACATGCATAATAAGTAAACAACACTAAAGTGGACCGGTTTTGGCATTAAAAGCAAACAAACAACTAAATTATTACATAAAACAGCAAGCAGCTCCCTCGAACAAGCTTCAAACACTGTGAACCAACCAAAACCAGCCAAAAACAACTTGGACCAGCTTGAAAACACCAAAAACTAAGTTGAACCGGTCAAATCGACTCAACTAGGTCAACAAGACCGGTCGAGACCGATTGGTCAACGCACGCAGCAGCTAGTCAACAGACGGGGCACGCGGGTCGACGGGGTGCGAATCGAGTGCATAAGTGGGTCAGGTCGATGAGGTAGTTGGCACACATGCGGCTGCTGGTGGAGCTGGATTATGGAGCGGGCAGGCTGGGCGTGGACGTGAAGAGATAGCTGGCACGCGCAGGGAGTCCCACCAAACTGGGTCGGGTCGCTGGCTTCTCAGTTCTGGGAGGCAGAACGGGTCTGAAGGCTTAAACCAGTCTGTGAGCTTTTTCCCACCAAATTTGAAGCTTCCTCTTTCCTAAAACCAACCAATTACAGCCTAAAAATGACTCTAATGACTCTAGCACATTTACATACCCTTTTCCACACATTAAAGCTCATATACATGTGAGCAATTACAAATTTCAACAAGAAATTAAATGAAAACTAATGCCAAAACCGCAATGTATCCACTTTAGTCAACCAAACATTCATCACATGAATTAACACCCACCAAAATGCAATAGAACGTTATAAGCATGCTCTGATACCATTTGATGGAACATAAAGTACGCATGCACAGTGGAAGCAATGAAATTGACAACATTCTAATTGCAATAAAAACAGAAATAAACATGCAAAGGGATAGAAAATATAGCCTTTGAAGACTCCACCGTAATCTTCCTCTCTCAAGCTCGATCAACACCACCAATGGTAAATCTCGCTATTCTCTAGTTGAAGAACACAGTTGTGGGACCGTTATGTTAATGAAAATAAGGAAATTTCACTATAGAAATAAGAAGAGTAAAGAGAAATGAGGTGGAAGATTTTAGGTCAAAAGTTGTGGAAGCATTAGTCTTGCAAAATTCAAAAAACAAAGCCTTTTGTAGAGAAAACACACATGTCTTCCACCTCAAACTCCATTAGCACATAATCTCTAGGTGTCAAGCTTGGGAAATGTCACTTCAAAGTCTACTTAGTTAGTGGGAAAATCCAACAATTGGATTTTTCCACTAACTAATTTTTTATTAACAAAAATGAAATACAATTTTCAAAATTTTGAAATTATTTAATCAAAACAATTTCAATTAAATAAAATAAACAAATTTAATATCATATACTCCTTCCTCGAAGTAGGGGCAATTAGATAAATTGCTCCCTTAAGGGCAGATTCTGGGTCTTGAACAATGTGGCACCATACCCTCTCCTGGCCCGAGAGGGGTTTAGTCATAGTGGGACAATGGGCTATTGTTCATTAGAGGGATCAATGGTACTTAAGAAGTTTGATGTAACTACAGTCGAAAAACGATAATTTGGCCTAGCTGTACTTACGAGCAATTTGTACAGGGTCATCGTACTATTGATTGGTTATATCCAGTGCACACAAAAATATATTTGTAGTGTGAAGAGTGCAGCTGTTGATCTTTAGTGAAGTGCTCGACAGTTAACGAATGGTTGATAATGTAATTAAAGAGTATAAATAATTATTCACATACTGTTGGAGCTTCAAGCTACAAGTCCATAAGGTCCCCATGCTAGCTCAAAATGATTTAGTTGAGAATCAATTTTTAGGTTAATTTGAAATGTTTAAATTAATAAGAGGGAATTTAATTATATATGATTCAATTGTATATGATATAATTGAGATAATGTATTTGATACATTATAATTTCATTGGAGGAATGAATATTTGAATGTGATTCAAATATATTTTCTATGAATGAGATTCATAGTTGTTAAATTTAATATAAATATGATTTATATTAAATGCCATAAAATAGAGAGAAAGAACTATAGTTTATATTGTATATGATGCAAAATTAAAACTATAGGTTATAACTATAATATGATAAGTTGTTTACCATATTTATTTATATTATTAAATTTGGATAATTCATTTCCTTTTTTCTCTCTAACCACCTTAGTGAGAGGTTATGTTGGTTTTTATTGCAAATGGAATAAATAAAATAAAATTTTATTTTAACAATATCCTAAGCTACACGAATTGTGGAGAATCTATACGATAGATTTAGAGAGCCTATACGATAGTCTCATTGTCTATACGATCGAGTGATCTTACTATACGATAGATGTGTTCTTCTTCAATCGTCTTCCTCCTCCAAACTCACAAACTCTCTCCTAACCAAAATAGCCAGAGCCCACCACTCCTAGGTTCTCACCCTGAGAATACTAAGGAAACCAAGTGGTTGTGTCTTCCCTTTTGGTTCGAAATTGTTTCTGTTTGGAGAGTTTGTTGCTGTTCGAGGAGTTTGTGTTTGTTTGAGGGATTAACGTGAAGGTATAATCTCTTAACTCTATTTCTTATTCAAAAGCATGCTGTAACTTTTGTTAAGATGCATAATCTGTATGTTTTACTATAAATGTTTGTTTTTATACGAAATGGGATTTGAACGATCCGCTTGTGCTTAAAGGTTCTCTGTAAAAGAAGTTCCTTCACTATTATCCCTAAAAGTGGGTAGGAGTGAATTCAAACTTGCACCCTATGTCTCCATCTATCTACTCGGTCTTACCCCTAAAATGGGAGGCTTATTAAGCTGGTGCTGTTGAACCAACCCTCACCCATGCAAATCTAAGGATAATCTCGAATAAACAGAAGTTCATAGTTAGCTCAGGATTCAAGTTAAGTTACCTAGGTTATCGTTGTAAAGTAGTCAGTCGTAAACAGTAAACAACGCTATAAAGTAAGAGTGACTTATTTTGTGTTCCGACCTAGTAACAACTCATTGCACAGGACGCCCCCACTTCTCATGTCATCACATGTACGAATTAGGATCACTACGTCTGTAACACTTTACAACTCCTTGTAACAACTACAGAGTGGGTCACATTTTATAGTGTTACCAGAAAAAGACATCAAACCTTATTCATATATTATAGATCATGTTGACTATTTACTCGAACCGGATCCACTCTTTATGTATTTTACATAAATTTAAAGTGTTCATGTAATAGTCATGGATCTTTTAGTTTATTAGAGTTATCTCTAAAACGAAATAAGCAATTCATATATTCAATAATAACATTATTGAATCTTCAAAGTAAGTTTTATTGTTTACAGACCAAGAGTCTTAGGACATAAAGCCCAACAAACTCCCACTTGGACTGAAATTCAAGTGGTAAGACATAATGTTTAGTTTTTTCGAGTTTTTATAGGGAAATACAATAAACTAAGTAATCACATACCCATGGGTTTTTCTCCCACTTTCCCTAGGTTATATACCTCGTAGTCGTAGTCTTACTAGGAGATTCTCATACACTTTAGTCAAAAGAATCGTTGTAAACACGTTAGTATACTATGGACTTCTTATTAAAACTATGTAGGGAATGCATCTTATTTCAATAGGATTGCTAGGATGTCATACATCCCTCCCACTACATCAAGGTTCTCTCAACTCTTTGAGTAAGATGCATCTGATCTTGTCCAAACAACTTTTGTTACAGTACTAGTTTTAATCACCAACTCTTTATTGATATATATTTGCTTTTATGGAATACAGATAATACATGGTGATATGGTATATTTTTCCAGAAAATTTGGTATTTGTCAACACAAACAATTGACTTTCATTGAAAAAAGATACTACTTTTGAATTGCTTATAGATAGGCATATATTTTGAATAGTATTTCAACACTTAAGTGTTCGACACTAACACATGTGTCGATCTTTTCAAATTTCTGAACTACGTAAACATCTTTTCCATGAATTTTCCATATCTTATATTGATTTTTAGAAACAAATTAAAATTGGAACGTTGTTGAAAAACAATTAAGGCAAATAGTTGTAGAAAGTTTTTACTAGATTTTATGTTCTATCAAATAGTCTTAGAAATCTAAAACTTTCTATACTTTGATCCAATTGAAGTATTTCTGTTTTATTTTACCTAACAAGTTTTGTACACTTATCACTTAGGTTAAATAACTACTTACCTTTATTGATTTCTAGACGTTTTAAATATCTAAATATTTTCCAATGGCTTTTAACTAGGTTGGTTCTAACAGAAGTTGCTTTGCAATAGAATAAACATAACTTTTGCTAATGAACATTTCATTTATAATAAAAAGTTTATACAATTTGTTCTTTACAACAAGATAAAATAACTTTCATTACAATAAGAAAAAGTGGATAAGATTAACTTTTGACAGAAACTACAACATCTTCAACTGGTCATTTTGAGATATGCTTCTTTATTCACAATCTGGAGTACTATCTCACAACAAGCAATCTTTAGGAACTAGATTCCCTATTTTACTTTCTCTTCTCTTTTCTTTGCAAGGTATTGTGGGCAGTTTCTCTTCCAGTGCCCTTCTTCATTATAGTGGAAACATTTTCCTTTATCTGCAACATTTTCCTTACCTTTAATACCAGTAGGCTTCTTAGACGATGATCCTTTTTTCACAGCAGTAGTAACATATACTTCTGGTTCCAATCCTTTATCCTTCATCATGGTCTGGGAAGCCTGTAGCTCGTTGAGAAGTGTAGTCAAGTTATATTCTATTTTATTCATTAACGTGTCTATACAGAACTGTAAGAAACTCTTCGAAAGAGATTCAAGAATAAAATCAACTTGACTCTTCTCATCAACGATAGCACCGTTTACTTCTGCTACGTTGAAATGGACCATCATGTCCAGTACATGTTCTTCAACAGAGGCCCCTTCTTTCATACAGCAGTTGTAAACGTATTTGATAGCATTATGCCTTAGGGAGAAGGATGGTTGTCCAAATATCCCACAGAGAGACTCCATGATTTGCCTAGCAGTACTTATGCTCTCATGTTTCTTGGACAATACATCAGATATGCTGGCAACGATATAGGCATGGGTTTTCTCATTTTCCCTGATCCATCTTTTATATGCATCCCGAAAATTTCGATTTGCATTTGAGCTAGGAACGGGAGGACACTCTTCTGTTAAAACGAATCGTAGGTCATCTCTCACCAATATAGTGTTTAGGTTTGTTTTCCATGTGGCATAATTATCCCCAGTAAGTTTATCAGATGCCAACAATTGTACTAAAGAACTCGTCATTCTGAAAAATATAAACAAATTTTATCAGTGAATTGGTTTTTAAAACCAATCAAGTTTTATCAAACTAATAATGTACCCAAGATTATTTTTTGCAACGATACTACAACAAGACATTCTTGACTAAATACTATCCCCAGAATAACTCATATTTCAATAGTCATTTAGCTACCGTTTTTTGTAAGAAATTATTAAAACTTTAGTAATTTCGTAAGTTTAACCCTCCGTTTTTGGACCACAAAAATCGGCCCCAAAAATGCTACTAAATTGGAAAGTCAAAGTTGAAAATGACCTAAGAAGTCCTATCCATTTCTAGAGTTTGAGTTGTTTTGAATCTTATGTTACAACCCTCCAAGGGGATATCCATTGAAAAACGACTAGCGAGGCCGACTTAAAGACGACAAGCAGGTGCAACATAGGAATCTCACAATCCAAACAAACAGAAGAGACCATAGGATACGTTGACACATATCTTTCACCCACTTACTATAAACTACCTTCCTATTCACTTTGATATTGACCCATACAAACACTTTCCGAGTGGAGATCACTCCTAGGGTGACACAAAGGGTCATGTGAATCTCATAGTGTGAATTTTCTAGGGACATGAGAATTGAAATCACTATATCATATATTTGATTTTTCAATGAACAACCTCCCCTTATTCACCTTGATATTGACTTATGCAAACACTTTCCGAATGGAGGTCACTCCCAGGGTGACACGAAGTGTCGCATGAATCTCACGGTGTGAAACTCTTAGGACGAGAGAATGAAAATCAAAATATCACTTTTGATTTTGCTATGAATAACTTACCCTATTCATCATAATTTCGATTCATATACTCACTTTTCGAATGGAGGTCACTCCCAAGGTGACATGAAGTGAAACATGGATCGAGATCGTGCTTGGGGACACGAGAGCCAAAAATGACATATCATATGTGTTATTAGTCTCTCACTGAAGCATTCTAAATTCCCATTAAAGTGTTCTAATAACATATCATATATGCTATTAAACTCCCATTGAAGCATCCTATCAATTTTTTGGATATAACTTTACTCAGGTTTGTTCTGGCTAATTAAACAACATAAGTCTATGTTTTTATCCAAGTATAACGTTTATATTTGGATTTAACCTACGATGTCTAGGTGATAACGAAGTTTTAAAACCTCAAACAGCTTACGTATTGCTCATAAAAGCGGTTAACAACGCTCAATTATTCGGCCATAATCCCCAGGTAATAGGTTTTTCGTAGACCATCAACTTAAATACCGCCAGCCTTAGACAGGACTATATATCGGTTGAGTTTGTAACCCTAGTTTCATAAGATAACGACCTATTTTAACTATCTAAAACAATTGGTTGACCTACGTTAGCATGCAACTGTTCTTTGTTATGGATTTTAAATGTCTAACCCAACTTTATAACAACTTACAAAATTTTAGACATGCTAAACATCCACAACATACATCTAATGCATTCAATATTTAATATAACACTTATATGAAATAAAAGAAATCCTCAACATGCATACTATATATTATAACACTTTATAACATACTTTCAATGCATGTAACATGCTTCCTATGGTAGGATTTTAAATCTACATGTCATACTTTATACACATACAAGATTTATTTCATTAAGATACATCACATGTATAAATAATTAAACACATACTGATATGGTTTTAGTTTTGGAATTTTCAAACAAACAAAGGCCTAACTATTACAAAATTCAGCAAGAAAAGGCTCCAAAACGCTTTTAGACCGCTTGAACCACCCCAAACCAAACCCGAACAATTCGAATCAGACCTCCAAACCTTCAAAAATTGTTGAACCGGGTTGAAACTAGTCGGACCAGACCTTCTTGACCTGAACTAGCCGCACTAGTTCAACTGGACCGCTAGTTTGGGTTGAAGCGTGCAAGATGGGTTGGGGTGAGCAGCATTGCAACGCTTTCACCCCAGCATTGCGACACTGTAGGCGTTCTTTAACATCTGGGTAACAACATGAGCAGCATTACAACGCTCAAGGGCAACGTTGCAACGCTGCCTGGAAAGTAGCTCCACTGGAATTTGCAGCAGCTCGACCTTCTTCACTTCCTTCTTCAATTACATCTTAATTTAAACTCTAATGACTCCAAATAAATTACAAACTCTTGAGCATACATAAAGGCCCATAAATCAAAGCCAACTACAAGAATTACAACATAATTGAAGAGAATTGTAATGCTAAAACTCAAAAAACCATATCATTGCACCATTTTAATATACCTCATGAAAAAAACACCCACAAAGCCAAAATTAAACAAAAATGAATGTTTAAATGATGCTCTGATACCAATTGTTAGTGTTAGAAAACATGAAACGGAAGAAAACAGGATCATTAATGTAACGACCAAACCCCCTAGGACTCGAGTTAGGCCGTTATTAAACACATGCATGTATGGAACTTAAAACGACACCATTTTATAGTGAAATAAAAGCTATATAAATAAGGTAAATTCAAAATACCTTCATTAAATTCAAATATTAAAAATAGACGATAGGGTACTCATAAATCATAAATGATAATAAATAGGTCTGAAAACAAATCTTAACAGTAAGTTTCAGACATCAAAACTGAAAGTTGAAAAACAGGAAAAGAAATCTAAATGTCATGAGCAGAAGCATAAAATTGGTCCCAGTGGCTCGATCACGGATTTCGCTTGTCAATCGTTGGTGCATATGTACCCTTACTTGAAACAATGACATGAGAAAGGATGAGTATAAAATACTCAGTAAGTAACCCCACTATTGGGGTTAGGCTAGACATCTATGTCCTCTTGATGCCTACCTCTGGTGGTACATATAAACTTCTCTAGTCCTCATGGGACACATACATACATGAAAAACCAATTTTTTTATCATACTGTAGTTAAGTATACCCACTACCTCTAGTAAGTCCCATAGGACCCACAACCTCTGTTGAATCCCAAAGGAAAGTACCACCTCTAGTGAATCCCGAAGGAAACACAACCTCTAGTGGATCCCGAAGGAAACAACCACCTCTAGTGAATCCCAAAGGATACACAACCTCTGATGAATCTCAAAAGAAAGCACCACCTCTAATGAATCTCGAAGAAAACACAACCTCTGGTGGATCCTGAAAGAAACCACCACCTTTAGTGAATCTCGAAGGAAACAAAACTTGTGGTGAATCTCGAAGGAAACACAACCTCTGGTGAATCCCGAAGGAAACACAGCCTCTGGTGAATCCCGAAGGAAATACAACCACTGGTGAATCTCGAAGGAAACACCACCTTTAGTGAATCCTGAAGGAAACACAATGTCTAGTGGGTATCTAACTAATCAGTGAGGACACTATCACCATCTCAACATCACAAGTATCACAACGTTGTTCTATAATATACATATACACCTCAACATCATGGCTCTACAACATACATATACGCCTCAATATCCTCATATCAAATACAACCTCATGGAATCAAATATCAGCTCATGCTAGCATTCAAGTATCTATGTGCACAATTAATCTTTGAAATCCTCATACAAGAACATACATCAGTTATACTATACCATCAATCTATCATGCTATCGTTCTGTCATAATATCAATCTGTCATGCTAGCATAAATCTAGTGTCTGGCCTGTGGGCAGTTTCTAGTAGTAAGATTACTTACCTCGATACTAGATTCAGGTATTGATACAAGCGACAGTCTTCAATAATCAATATTTGAATTCAATTCCCCAAACGAAGCTTGAGCAACAACCACCCTCAAAATTCCAATCTCCAAAATCTTCCTTCAATCAGACCCTACTTCCAACTTTTAATCCTTTTCTCCCTTAAAATTTTCTATTCACAAATAATTTAACTAACCCCCGTCCATAATGAAATTAATTATTGATATTAATTTAAAATTAAATTTTTGTAACTTAACCCCCCTTCTAAAGTGAATTAATTCTGGACATTAATTTCAATTAAATTTGTATGACATAACCCCATTACAAAATGAAATTAATTCTTAACATTAATTTCAAATTAAATTTGTGTGACATAAAGTCCAATTCCCACAATTTTCCTATTAAACAATTAAATCGAAACATCCATTTCTAAATAATTGAATCTCGGTAATCCAATTAAATTTTCAAAATTAAAAAATGATATCGAATATTACAAAATACTGAAATTACATTACAAAAAAAATTTTGGGATATTACAATTAAGCATTTTAATTCATTAATTTGGCCTTAGATTAAGCATGTTCCATAAACTAAAAAGAGGGTTTCACCACTAACCTTTGAAGATAGACTTTAATCATGAAATCTTGTTGTAATCTCCTTGATTTCTGCTCGTGAACCACCACAAGACCTTCCCTTCTATCCTCTAGATGCCTTAGATTGAGTTGTGGAACTCAAAATAAGCTTGGATTAAGGGGAAAATGAAAGGAGACTTTCTGGTTTTTGACAGAATGAAGAACCCTTCTTCACTCCAAATTTTTCATCAAAATTTCAACCTTTGAATACCTAATTCCACTCAGACTCTGTAGTATATATTCCATGACAATCATTCTAACATTACTGCTACATGAATTGCAACTCATGCTTGGAAGATTGACTGAATTTAGAAAGTGGAAAGTGAGTAACCTTCTTGGTTGGTGGAAAAATCCCACTTTTGGGATTTTTCCATCTTCCATTTATTTTTCAATTTTTGATTTTCATAAATAATTTCCAAAATTATTTTTTTTTTAAAAAGAAATCTTTATTAATTTTACAAAATTAATTCAATAATTAATTTTTTTAATAAATTAATAATAAATAATTAATTAAAAAAATTAATGAATTCTAATTAATTCAATATCAAATATTGAATTAATTTAACACTAATTCCACCATCATGAATCCCTATTCAAGAATCTAAAATTAAACGTGTAATTATATCACATATAATTACAATTTCTTTAATTATAATTTGAACGTATTAAATCTACTTATCATGCTGCTCAAGGCTAATCCATTTGTGAGCTAGTAGAGGAACCTCGTGGACCTATAAATCATGGGCTCCAACGACCCGATATTAATTGGCTAAACTCTTTACACCAAATTAATCCTCATTCGTTAAGTATTGAGTGAGTCCACTAAAACCCAAAGTTGCACTCCCCTCACTGTAGATATATTGTGTCCACTCGATATAATTATGAATAGTAAGTTAACAATTCTTAGGTTGTTCGTAATAATGGCCGGGTCAAATGGTTGTTTAACCCCCGAGATTACCTCTTTTTCCTTAGGTCCCATCAATCCTCTAATGAACAATATGCTTGTGATTCGATCATCAAACCAAGTCCCTCTCGGGCCAATGAGAGGGCGAGACCCCTTGTTCAAGACCCGGAGTCATCACTTAAGGGAAAAACCTCTATACTATCCCTAAAAGTGGGTAGGAGTGATTTCTATCTTACACCCTATGTCCCCAATTATCTACCCAGTCTTACTCGTGAAATGGGAGGCTTATTGAGCCGGTACTGTTGAGCCAACCCTCACACATGAAAATCTAAGGATAATCCCAAACAAACAAGAGTTCGTAGTTAGTTCAAGATTTAAGTTAAGTTACCTAGGTCATCATTGTGAAATAGTAAGTCTTAAATAGTAAACAACGTTATAAAGTAAGAGGGACTTATTTCGTGGTCCGATCTTATACAAACTCATTGCCTAGGACGCCCCCACTCCTAATGTCATCACATGTACAAATTAGGATCACTTCGTCTGTAGCACTTTACAACTCCTTGTAATAACTACGGAGTGGGCCACATCCAATACTATTACCAGAATAAGGAACCCAACCTTATTCATATACTATTTACTCGAATCTGATCCACTCTTTATGTCTCTACATAAAGTTCAAGTATTCATGTAATAGTCATGGATCTATTAGTTTATTGGATTTATTTCTAAAACGTAATAAGTAATTCATATATTCAATACAAACTTGATTGAATTTTCATAATAAGTTTTATTGTTTACAACATGAGTTTTAAGACATAAAACCCAACAAAGTTGGTGGTGTTTGTTAGCTCTCAAAAAGAGCTAAGTTTATGGCCTTAACATTCCTACAATTGGGGAATCTTAGTGCTTTATTTGTCTTATTTTGGAAGACAATTTACCGAATGGAGCAAGTGTGTTGAAAGGACGAAGAATGAAGCAAAAAGGAAGGAAAAACTGAGAGTTAAATGCATGAAATTAAGCTTAGATGAAAAAAGACAACTCTGCCTTGTTCTATCGTTGCAACGCTCTTCAATAGCCTAAGTTCAATGTTCATTTGATGCTGAAAGGCAGTAGCATCAAGTGCAGGGCAGGGTCAAGTGTCACGACGCTCTGATGGTGGGTCATCGTTAGGGTTCCAATGCATCTCAACGCTCGAACTTCAATGCTGTAAGACAGAACACTTAGTGTTACAACGCTTTTTCCAACCATTGCAATGCTGCAACAATTGATGGAAATTTGTTCAACGCACGGTGCAAGCAAGCGTTGGACGCATCATTGTAATGCCCGCTCAATGCTCTCCAATGCGCCCACAGCGTTGCAACACTATTTCCAAGCGTTGTGATGTTGCGCGCAACTTATAAATAAGACATTGGGGTTTAGACTTCAACAATCAGAAAAGAGACTCATATCACGTTCCTACAGTAAAATACCTTCAAATAGAGTGAACTATGAGAGTTTAGTTTGGTTTTGGGAGCCATTGAAGCCACATTGTCGAGCGATTGTCGTCATAGCTAGCCTTGACTCTCTTTTGATCATTGTAATTCCAATATGCCTTTTAGAGGCTATGTAATTTTATTGGGATAGTTTGTATGTCTTAGTTCTTGAAGTTTACTAGTTTAATTTATTCAATTATTGTGAACCCTTTGGGTGGATTTGTTTTATTAATAATAGAATTCTGATGACTTTTTCTGACAAATTAATTTATTGAATTTCTTGCATGCAAAATCGTTCTAGCCTGTGCATAATTGATTGATTAAGTTGCATGTATTAGGATCGCATGATTAGGATCTAGACTGTTTCTGGCCAAATTCATGTATATGACCTAGTATAATCCGTCCCAAATAAATCTTGCTATAAGATGTGGTGTTCCGGCTTGTAGTGTGTCTCAACAATTCAACCCTTTCTTCATGCTTTTCATTTTTAACTTGTATGTTGCTGAGAAGGAAAAGTTTTAAACTAAATTAGTGCTGGTTTAGATTTCTATACAAAATTGGCTAATTTTACTATTAGAATTTCTAATAGGTTGAGGGGTTCACACAATTGGAGAAATTAACTAGTACCTAAAGATAGAAAATAAAAAGCATACAAACTAATCCCAAGATTTTCCCTCAATTTGATTCAACATTTTCTGTGCTAACTCTTATTTTTCCCTATTTGATTTTTAATTTATTTTATAAATAAAAACGAAAACCATCAATACCTTTTTAAGCGGAATTAATAATTGGCCTAAGTTGATTCAACAGTCTCCCTGTGGATTCGATCCCAATCTTACCTCTTTTCTATGTTTTTTCTTTTGGATCGGTGAAAATAAATCATCTTTGCTCGGGCCGGGAGCAGTTACGACAATGCTAGTCCTAGAGTTCGAACAACCATATAGAATCAAAAACCCACCATAGGTTATGCATTTAATTTCATGCATCATTTATATTATAAGTGTTATAATATATGTATATGCATGATTTAATTTTATAGCATGCTCATGCATCATATAATATAAATGTTATACTATATGCTTGCATGCATAAATAACATAGTCATGCATCATCTATATTATAACCATCATAATATATAGTTTGAATGTATACATATGATGTATGCTATTTAATTTCATTACTTCGTTATATATATTTGTTATGTATATGTAGTAATGAAATGAACATTGCATGATGCATGAAATTACTTTAGGTAATCTTATAAACGTTATAATTTTATAAAGTATGTCAATCGATGCAATGTAGGTTTTAATTTTTTTTTCCGTTTGCTTTATAAGAGTTATAAATAAATGAAATTATAAATTAAAATCAATAACTAAGAATTACATAGAAGCTAAGGTAAAATCATTTTTTTAAAATAATTTAAAAATATAATTCACATAGACCTAAGTTCACAAATTTCTAATGAGATTAAAAATTAGATTAAACCTTTTAAATCGATTTAATAGGATGAAATTGATTGCAATAAAAGATTAAATTTGTAGCAAATATATCTATAAGGGACCTTTTGTCTAAGGCGGGTTCTATCTAGGTTGGGGTACTTAATATGATGGAAACGAAACACCCCTTCCTGGGGACCTACCTAGAAAAGTGAATTAGATAGATTTGCTACAAGCATGCAATTGTTGATTAAAATTTGTTAAAGTGTTTAACGAATTTTAATCAAAATTGTTTAACTTTCCAAAGTAAAGGTTACTTTTAGCAAACTTAAACAATCACTTAGTAAAAATAATTAGCCATATTTTTCCTAAGTAAATTAAACCCTAGGTTCTTAAAATACTCAGTGGGAGGAAAAGATGTATATGACATGTCAATTTTTCCACTAACGTTTCTCCCTTAATATTAATACCGTGAGACTCATGCTAGGCCTTGGGCGCCATGGGAGTGTTCCCCTTTAGATGGTGTTTGCATGGGTCAATATCAAGGTGAATGGAGAGAGTATTTATAGTAAGTGGGAGAGGGATGTGTGTCAATATGTCCCACGTCTCTTTCATTGGTTTGCACCGTGAGACCTTCTTGCACGGCCACGAGGTGCCCTGGGAGCGTCCCCCTTTGAATGGTTTGTACAGTAGGTCAATATCAAGGCGAACTAAAAAAATGGATAGGATTGCTTTAGTTTTTGCCTCAATCAGTTTTTCCCTTCGGTTGGCTCAGTGTGGTGGAACTTTAGGATCTAAAATGGAGGGCCACACTTATGGAAATTATTAAATAAGTTAATGATTTCTTGACCGAATAAATGATGACTGATTGTTATAGGAATAAGAGTTATTCTGGTATAATGATTGGTTGAGAGTGTCTCAATTTAGTGAAGAGACAACTGACTAGCCTTTGGTGGCTTTTGTCCTAAATCACTGAAGCATCATTGCAAAATTAGATGTTAAATGGGGTTCATTTAGTTTTTTCTAAAACAGATTGGATTTTTTTTAAGAGTTATGCTAAAATCTAATGTAGATCAATGTGTTTATTTTTTAGCAAATATGTCAAATAGCATTTTTCTGTTAGTTTCCTTTTTTAGTTTGATCGATTTCAATTACACGACGTTGAAAGAATCCATTAAAACGTTTTTCGTGGTAAACGACCTCGAAATTTTCATGACCGAGGATTGTCCTCAAGTCCCAACCCCTGATGCACCACAAAATGTTCGTAATGCATATGAGGTGTGGATGATGGCTAATTCGAGGGCCCGAGTTCACATTTATGCAAGCATACCTAACACGTTGGCCAAAAGGTTTGAGAACATGGTCAATGCACATGAGATCATTGAATCAATGCGAGAATTGTTTAAACCAGTAGTGTCAGTTCTCAAGATAATCTCCAGTGCATATTGAATGTCAAGGGACTAATAGAGAAAGCAATCATTTCCAACTCTAATGAAGTTCATTGGATGATCTCACTACTCTCCAAAAAAGGAAGAATATCAAAGAAAATAAATCTGATTTATCTGTCTTGGAGACGTGCTTAGTAGAGAATTATGATTCTGCCTGGATAGTTGATTCAAGAGCTAGTAACCATGTGTGTTCTTCCCATCAAAGATTTAATTCTTGGAAAATGTTGGAAGCTGGAGTGATGACTCTCAGAGTCAGTACTGGTGAGGACGTTTTAGTTGTTGCAATAGGCAGGCTTAAGTTACTTTTGGACAAGAAACGATATATGTTATTGGATGACATGTATGTAGTTCATTATATCAAGAGGAACCTAATTTCTTTTTCTTGTCTATTTGAACAAAAATATTTCATATCCTTCTCTGAGAATAAAACGTTTATTTTGAAGAATGGAATGGAATTAGGTTTTGGTTCAATGGAAAATAACTTATATGTACTAAGACCATTAGTCATAAAAGTCATGCTCAATACTGAAATGTTCAAAATAGCAACTGTCACACCCCTTCTTGGTTTACCCTCTAAAACCGAAAGAGGATATGACGAAAGTAGTTCCCGACCTACTTGCCAACACTTACTACCTAACTTAAGAGAAACCTACTTAAAATATCAATATGCAAAATGACTTGGCAATAAAACAACCATGAAATCAACCCGTGTAAAGACTTAATTACAGTTCCAAAAACAAACATATGTCAAACGAAAAATATGATAAGAATAAACATGGGTCCCAAAAGAAAATAAGTTTCACAAGTCCTCGACTCCTTTCCAAATGTGTTTACATCAAAAAAATCATAACCTAAGCTTCTTCCTAAGGTCACCAAATATTGGGTGGCAAGCTGCAGTGGATTCAACCATGAGGAAACTGATCGCTACCTGTACAACTTATCAAAAACACCCACCAAGCCAAATTTAAACCGAATTGAATGCTTAAGTGATGCTCTGATACCAATTGTTGGAATACAGGAACAAGCAACAGAAGAAAAACAGGATCATTATGAAGGAATGAAATATCATGCAACGGAAGACTTCAAAATCAATAAGCACTTAAACTACTTTTAATTTGAATTTTAAGCATGTTGTTCACATGATATTAAGAAGAGGGTTTGAAATACATATTACCTTTGAATATATCCTTCACAAATTCAGCTGAGATCCACAAAGATAGAGCTTGAAACTCCAAGAGGACCACCATCGAGATATTCTCTACTATGCTTAAGCTGGAACGTGTGGTGAAAACACTTAAATCAAGTTGAATTGATGAAGAACAAGTGAAGGGTATATAGGATTTTTAGGTTGTCACTTCAGCAAGTATAACTTAGAGTGCTTAATGATTTTCATGCATGGAGCATCTATATAGGTAGAATTTATGCAATTATACAGGGTTGCATGAAGGGTAGCTCTAGCTTGGTGATCATATCAACTTACAATTGGATTTTGATGATAATTCATCAACATTTGTTAATGGGTTTTTCCCAAAAAATGGAAAAACCCATTAACTTAAAATGATTTCAAAAATTCATTTTATTTTTGTTATTTAAATTAGTTTTGCAAAATAAATTAAAAAACAATTGATTTAAACCAAACTATTTTTAATTAAAATAATATTAATTTAATATCTACATATTAAATTAATAAAATATCAATTTCATCAATAAATCAATTTTATATTTAAATCATAATTTAAATATTAATTGATTTTCCAATTTTTTTAATTTTGATTAAACCAGACGTTTTTAATTGTACCATATACAATCAATCAAAAAACCCTAAAAATTGAATTAGGACATTTCAAATTCATGACCCTAATTTCATTCATCAATACTCAATTTGTTATTCCAATTTAAGAGCTAGTAGAGGAACCTAATAGACCTATAGATCATGAGCTCCAATAATATGTAATTAATTTGTTAAAACGCTTTAATCGAATTAATTACTATTAGTTAATTATCAAGACACGCCACCATAGCTCGATAGTTGCACTCTCCTCACTGTAGATATATTTCTGTCCATATAAACCATAATTAGTAAATTGATCCTTCACAGGTTGTTCATAATTACAGCTGGATCAAAATTATCGTTTTACTTCTGTAAATATATCTTGTTCCTTAAGTTCCCACTGACCCTCCAATGAACAATTTTGATTCATAATACTACTTATGAATCATGTTCTTCTCTATCATGAGAGGGTGGGACCCCGATTATTCAAGACCTGGAATTAGCACTTCAGAGAACAACCTGTCTGCTAACCCTAAAATAGGTAGGAGTAAATTCCATCTTGCAGGGCTATGTTCCCAACTATCTATCTGGTCTTATCCCTAAAATGGAAGGCTTATTGAGCAGTGCTGTTGGACTATTGTGAACCATGCAGATCAAAGGATAATCTCGAACAAATAGGACTTCATAGCTAGCTTAGGATTAAGATCGAGTTATCCTAGGTTACTTAAGTATGAAACAGTAAGTTTTAACAGTAAACGGTCTTTATAAAGAAAAGTGACTATTTTGCGGTCCAGTTTATATGCAAACTCATTGCATAGGATGCTCCTCACTCACATGTCTATACATGAATGATCTGTGGATCACGTCATCTATATTACCTATACATAATGAGCCGCATCCAATAGTGTTACCAGGATGAGATACCAAATTTCATCCATATGATCATACACCATTTAGTCTATATACTATTAACTTGATCCTATTTATATCACCACATAAAGTTAAAGTATTCATACTATAGCCATGGATATGTTTATTGGATTTTCATAATAGAATGCAAAATCAACAACTTTATTGAATAAAATACTCAATAATATTTTATTGATAAATAGAATATTTAAAACAAAATTTACGAACTGCGAGTTCTAGGATATTCCCAATACATTAAGCATTCTAATTCATTAATTCTAGCTTAAAAAACAACATGCTCATAAATTAAAATAGAGTTTCAACACTAACCTTTGAAGTACCTCTTGAATCACGATCTTCAGCTGTAATCTCCTTTTCCATTGGTTGTGAACCACCACAAGGTCTTCCCTACTATCATCTTGGAAGCTTAGATTGAGTTGTGGGACTCAAAACAAGCTTGAATTAGGGAAAAAAGAGGTGAAGAATTTGTTTTTCAGCAGTCTGAAGAACACTGCTTCAAATAGATTTTTCAACAAAAATCTATTCAATGCATCCTCGATTTCCACTTCAAAACTAAAGTTTATATTGCATGACTTTCAAGCAACACACCTTCTACATGAATTCCAGCTCAAGCTTGAGAATTTGAGCTGTAAATATAGTGGAACCATAAATGAGCTACAAGGTTGACGAAATGGGAAAATCCCACTTTTCCAATTTCTAATTTTCCATTTTTTTCAATTTTGAAGCTTTTGCAAAATTAAAATTAAAAAATTAACTTTTCAATTTTAATTCCTTAATTAAAATTGAGGTTTTAATAATTTTACAAAAATTAATTCAATAATTAATTTTTCTAATAAAATTAATAATTAATAATTAATTAAACAATTTAATTAATTCTAATTAATTTAATAACAGATATAAAATTGATTGATCACCGATTCCACTATTATGAATCCCTATTCATGAATTTAATATTTAAATCATATTTAATATTAATCGATTCTCCAATTTTGTTTAATTCCAAACATAAACGTGTAATTATATCACTTATAATTACTAATTCCCTTAATTCTTATTTGATCGTTTGAAATCAACTTATCACACTACTCTAAGGCTAATCCATTTGTGAGCTAGTAGAGGGACCTAGTGGACCTACAGATCATGGGCTCCAACAAGCTGAGATTAATTGACTAAACACTTTACATCAAATTAATCCCATTCATTTATTACTGGGTCACTCCACTAAAGTCCAGAGTTGCACTCCCCTTACTGTAAATATATTATGTCTACTCGATATAATAATGATTAGTAAGTTAACCATTCACAGGTTGTTCATAGTAATGGCTGGGTAAAAACGTTGTTTTACCCCCAAGATTACCCCTTGTTCTTTAAGTCCCACTGATCCTCTATGAACAATTGGTTTGTGATCCGATCATGAAACTGAGTCCCTCTCGAGCCAATGAGAGGGTGGGGCCCCTTGTTCAAGACCCGGAGTCAACACTTAAGGGAACAACCTCTCTACTCTCCCTGAAGACGAGTAAAAGGGAATTCTATCTTGCACCGGGAATTCTATCTTGCACCCTATGTCCTCAGCTATCTACCTGGTCTTACCCCCAGAATGGGAGGCTTATTGAGCCAACGTTGTTGAGCCAACCCTCACCTATGAAAATTTAAGGATAATCCCGAATAAACAGGAGTTCATAGTTAGTTAGGATTAAGGTCAAGTTACTTATGTCATTGTTTTGAAATAGACAGTCTAAACAGTAAATAGCTTTATAAAGTAAAAGTAACTTATTTCCTGGTCCGATCTTGTGCAAACTCATTACAAGGATGCCCCCACTCCTCATGTCACTACATGTACGAATCAAGATCACTTCGTCTGTAGCACTTTACAACTCCTTGTAATAACTATAGAGTGGGCCACATCCGATAGTGTTACTAGAATAAGGCACCCAACCTGATTCATATACTATAGATCATTTAGACTATTTACTCGAACCTGATCCACTCTTATGTCTCCACATAAAGTTCAAGTATTCATGTAATAGTCATGGATCTTTTAGTTTATTGGATTTATTTCTAAAACGAAATAAGCAATTCATATATTCAATACAACTTTATTAAATCAAACTTCAATAACAACTTTATTGATTTACAGAATGAGTTTATTGTTTATAAACCACGAGTTTTAGACATAAAACCCAACAATTCATTCATGAATGAATGCGTTACATCTAATGTGTCTGGTAGCAGGAATTTTGGTGTCGATCCCAAACCCTTGCTATACAAATTAAAATTTATAAATCACCGAACAAACCTTTTATACCAACTAGTAGTATAAGTAGCAAGTTCGAGGTCGAACCACAGAGAGCCTAATATGGATTCCTAAAAAAAAAGTTGGAACTTGTAGGAAGTAACCGGGGGGGGGGGGGGGTTTGTGAAAATTGTTAAAAACAAATTTTGAAAACAAAAAGAAGTGCAATGTAACAATTATAAAAATTATCAATCAAACAAACACTTAGCTTAGGCAATTGTAATTTCATTCATTCCTTAATAATTCTATCATAGACTACTCAAATTTTGTGTGAGATTAATTAAACTAAAAACTTAGCCTACTCAATTAGAATTCTAACCGGTAGTCCATAAAATCAAGTTAATTAAAAGAAGAGCAAGGATCCTCAACCAATCAATTAACTAACAGGCTTTAAGCTTTAGGGCGAAACTAAGCCAATTAATTGGTTTCCATTGTCTAACTGATTAATTGAGTGAAACTTATGTAAGTTAAAAAGTAAATGCTTGTTAATTGGAATCCCAAATTAATACAACAAAATGATTTAACTTTTTCTTCTAAGTGATGACTACCTAACGATTACAAATTAGGACCAATCAAAGTAGTCAATTAAACGTGCATAGCTAATTTGTCAAATTATCCTATACCCGAAAACTAAAAATTTACTCAAGACAAATTCCATAAAGTCACAATAATACTCACGGAATTACAAAACGAGTCTCAATAATTCCATTGGAATGAAATTAAACTAACTAACGAAGCTAAGTTCTTACCCTTTAGCCATGGAACATGTCGAAAATAAACACGATTGGAAAAGGGGAAGAACCTATTACAAGAATCAAAAGAAAAAGCACAAAAACATAACTAGAAGAGAGCTGGCGGTGCACAAAGTTTGAAGAAGGGAATTTTTTTCGTGTGTTCTGTCCTAGGCTCGAGGGGTCTATTTATAGGAATTGAGGTAGCGTCGCTCGACGCTACACAAAGCGTAACGACACTGCCCTACGCGCTTTAGCCATTGTTCCACTTCAAGTCGTAGTGTCGTGACGCTGCCCTGCAGTCTTGGAAGTCCGCTTCGGGTGTAGCATTGTGACTCTGTGGATGGCATCGCGACGCTGACCTGCCTCTCCCCAGAATGATTTCTACTATCTTTCAGCGTCACGCAATGCTCAAATCGAGCATTGCGATGCTCCGACGACGTTGAGGATGTTGTTCCCGCGGCTTCATTCCTCAATTTGTTCGATTTGGTTCTATCTTGGGCATCTTAGCGTCTTTTTTACCCGAACACTTAACTTGATCGCTTGTGCACTTGATTTCTATAAAATAATCAATTAAAACACATTAAGTAGCTTATCGACCCTTAATTAAGCAAGAAAATATAGCACATTTTCGGTGCTATCAAACACCCCCAACTTAATTCTTGATCGTCCTCAATTAAGGTAAAACAAGCAATCATGCATGAACAATTACTTTTTCAAACTAGAGTGTTCCCTACTCAAACTTCAACAGTCAACTAGAATCAAATTCACAATCAAATAGGTAACCAAAAAGCATTCCATCATTTCATGAACAGTTTGAAAATTCGTTTTAAAAATATTTTTAATGCATGTTCAAGCTCAAAGTTATTTATTTTGAACCAGAGTGAGCCCGGAATGGCTTTATGAATATTCCATTTATTTTTCCCTACACTGGCTGAAGGATATAGATAGGTTTCCTAAATTCAAAGTGGTAATGACATAACATTGAATCGGTCAAAATCTATTCATCCACCGCCTTTTTTTTACAGCAAAAAATAAAGAGGGGAAACATAATTTAGGAAACCGACTTTCATTTTGGCTTGCCCACATGGGTGTCATGTGAATCATCCAACTACGGGCCAATTACCCTTCAAATGTGCCTAAGCTTACACATTCCTCTAGGATACTTTAGCTCAGAGGGAAACCACGGGTGTCATGGCCGCCCCAGGTTAATCATATCCTTTGAAGAAGAGGAATAAACCCCTAAACATGCATAAATAAAAGTTCTCTCTTTTTTCTTTTATTTTTTTTTTTTAGCGGGTGATAGTGATATCAATTGACTACATCTCAAGCATGCATTATTAAATTGAATTGCAAAAAGACTAATCTCTATCACCAAGGCCTATCGGAGTGACAACAAACTTATGGCTCATAATTTAATTCTAAGCAAGCATACAGTGTCAAGATAGATATACAAACGACTTGGAGATGTAATAAAAATTTCAAGTAGAATTTTCAAGGTGACACACCTTATCCTAGGAAACTATGAGGTAAGGTGATGGACAAAGGTGACACACCTTAACCTGTGTTAGTATGAGGAAAGCTAGGTGGAAGGTAGTGGACAAAGGCGACATACCTTAACCTAGAATAGCATGGAAAGTTGGACAAAAGGGTTCCTTCTCTCATCTAAGTAGTGATGCAGTTAAGTAAGATATAGAACGAACGAAAGGGTTCCCTCTCAGATAAGAGGTTAAGTATAATTATGATAAAGAGTGAGCAAGTGGGCCACTCATAACTAGGGAATAGTCCAGTTATGAACATATTTGATCTGTTATGTTATAATGTTTAATGTAAATGTTGTTTATCTAAGTTTATGTTTCCAGTTAAAGCTTTCAGTTTGACTATCAATTTTATGTATGATGCTTATGTTTTAAAAGTTAGTCACTCACTGGGCTTCTAACTCATGTTTCCAAAATGTTTTCCCTCTCAAGGTAGCGGTCACTCCCCAGAAGACATATTTGCTGCTGCTCTGCCACTCAAAGACACAGGTTGAAGGAAGCTTGATTGATGATCTGTAATTATTAGTACACATATATATGTCATACAGGGACTAGTGTTGTATGTTGGGCACACTAAGTTGTAATGTACATAAGTGTATGTATGAACAGTGTTATCAAACCCTGTAATGTAAATGTGTTAAGTTTCGAGTTAATCTGTTTAGTATGTTGATTTAAATGTATGTTATACCAGGGTTAAAGAAAGGTTGAATAGGTTAGTTAGGCAGTAAGTGCCAACAAAAGGGTTGGCAATTGGTGCGTCACATCTTCTTCCAGGTTAAGAGGGTAATCTGGGAGGGGGTGTGACAATTCTTAAACTTGTGCTTCATTGCTTCATCATAATTGATTTTCGTTCTTGGTTACAAATTTCATTCTACCTAACTATTGAGTCTGAAGTAACAACTTCGCATCTAGAGCTAGCATGTCTTTAATCATTTTATATTATATTTTATTGTGTTTGTACCTTGCTCAGGATGAGCATGAATTTGAAGTGTTAAAATTGAAATGTTCAAATTGAAATTACGGTTTGAATTTGAATAAATTCTAATTCAAAATTAGTTTTTTATATAATTTTATTTGATATAATTAAACATTTAATTTGGTGAAATTAAACGAAATTGGAGAGTTTATAATATTTAAATACTGATTTAAATATTAATTACATGAATAGGATTCATGTTTAAAATAAGTGTTTGATTAATTTAATATTTTATATTAAATTATTATTTAATTAAATATGATTAATTAATTAAAATAAAATTAATTTTGAATTTCAATTCAATTTGAGAAATTGAATTTTTATTTTTTGAATTTAATTAATTATGAATTAATTAAAGTAAAATTTAGTTAATTTTAGAACTAATTAAAAATGATTTTAAAATAACATAAATTGGAAATTTTGGTTTAATGGGAATTTCACACAAAACACCAAATAGGTGGTGTTCCTCCCAAATTCACTCACAAATCCCACTTATTCATCAAAATTGGAGCTGACATTGACCATGTTCTAAAGTGTTTACATGAATAGAAGTGATAAAACATTCCAATTTTTGCTGATCAATAGACATACCAATTGCTGTAAAATGAGTTGTTGCAGAAAAGTTCTTCATCACCTTCAAACCCAGTTTTTCCCTTCCAAAATTCACTCCAATCTGAGTTCCACCACTCAAATTCAAGGATGAGAATAGTAGAGAAGATCTCTTGGTGGTTCACTATTGAATTTGAGATGGAATCACGTGAAGAACAACTTGGAATGGGGAGAATTCATCAAAGTTATTAGTTTAGAAACCCTCTTATGAAGTGTATGTTTAAACATTCTTTTAACTCATGTAATTAGAGTGCTTATTGATTCAGTTTGTGTTGCATGCTTGTATATTCCAACAATATCAAAACAAAACAATCACTCAATTGAGACTTGTTATAAAAGGTTATTTTTCAATCAAAGCTATGTATGAATGAAACAGTAAGACGCGAAACTTTTTCGTAAATCGAAAAGTACCTGAGAAAGTTGTTGACCAGTTGTTGACCTCAGCCGTCTCACTTCTCTAGCTGACCAGTTGCATGCGTCTGCTCAAGTCGTTGCCAGTTCGTCCGATCGCTTCGTTCGTGGGTCGGTGCCGCCTGGTTCGTGAAGACACCTACAACTTTAGATCTGGATGCGCACTACAGCCGTTTCGTCCGCATTTGTCTGCCACCGTTCTTCCTCCCTTAGTCGTGCGTTCTTCAAATTTCGCATTTGCAGTAATCAAATTTGTGGGTTTTGGGCAGTTTTGGTGGATGTTTTAGTATTGGGTAAATTAATGGTTATTTTGTGGGTTTCTTGAATTATCTGGAATGCCCATTAAATTTTAGCTCATGATTTTTTATACCCAATATTATTGCACCTTGCCTTAATTAACCAACAATGTTGGGATTTTAGATTCAAGATTTGGGAAGATTTTGAAGTTTAAAACCAATTTCAGTGGAAAATTTGTTAAGGTTGGTAAGTCTTTGTGAGTTTTGAAAATTAACCTTAGACCAAGCCACGGTTTCAACAAAGTTAAAATTGGAGACCTTGAGTAAATTGGTTAATTGGAAAGGACACAAGGGATTAATTTAAATATTAGATTTATTATAGGTGTCGCTTCAAGGCTCTGCATCGCAAGGAGGGGATAAGCTTGCTTGTACTAATTTAGATTTACTTTGAGGTAAGTAATTTTACTACTGGAATTACCTACATTCCAAGCAATGATAACTATGATTTATTGAGGATTGTTGATTAGCATGATGTTATGTATGCCTTCATTGAATGAGGTTTTAAAGGACTAGAGCTAAGTATTGATAATTATGATTTACTGAGGATTATTAGTTAGCATGATGTTTATGTATTACTTCATTGATTGAGGTTTGAAAGGACTAGATGCGCATAAAGATACATAAATGCTAGCATGATTTTGAGTATATTATGATTTTTGGAGATTCTGTTGAATCTAAGGATGATGAGATGTATATGTATGTTATAGAACCACGTTCTGATACTTGTGATGTAGAGATCGTGATAGTGTACTCACTGATTAGTTAGATGCCCACTAGAGGTTGTGTGTCCTTCCAGATTCACTAGAGATGGTAGTATCCTTCGGGACCCACAAGATGTTGTGTTTCCTTCGGGATTCACTAGAGGTTGTGTCCTTTAGAATTCACTAGAAGTGGTGCTTTCCTTTGAGATTCACCAAAGGTTGTGTTTCCTTCGAGATTCACTAGAGGTGGTACTTTCCTTCAGGATTCACCAGAGGTTGTGTTTCCTTTGGGATTTACCAGAGGTTGTGTTTCCTTCGGGATTCTCTAAGGGTGGTGCTTTTCTTCGGGATTCACCAGAGGTTGTGTTTCCTTTGGGATTCACTAGAGGTGGTGTCTCCTTCGGGGTTCACCAGAGGTTGTGGGTCCTATGGGACTTATTAGAGGTAGTAGGCATACTTAACTACAGTAGGATGAAATTTAGTTATTCATGTATGTACGTGTTCCATGAGAACTAGGAGAGTGCTTACGTTCCAGCAGAGGTAGGCATCTAGAGGACATAGATGCCTAGCCTGACCCCAGTAATGGGGTTACTTACTGAATATTTTTATACTCATCCTTTCTCATGTTGATGTTTTAGGTAAGAGTAGGGACGCGCCAGCAAATGACAAGCGGAATCCATGATCGAGCCACTGGAACAAGTTTTAATGCTTCCGCTCATGTTCTAAGATTTCCTTTATGTTTTTATTCACATTTAGTTTTGGTATTTGGAATTTATTGTTGAGATTTGTTTTCAAACTTATTTATTTTCGTTTATGACTTTTGGGTACCCTATCATTTGAATTTATTATTTGGATTTAATGAAAATCTTTTAAACTACCTTATTTATTTAGCATTTATTTTACTATAAAAAGAATGTCATTTTAAGTTCCATGCATGCATGTGCTTAGTAATGGCCTAGTTTGAGTCTTAGGGGGTCAATTCGTTACAACTTACCCATTTGCTTTCAGCAACTAGGTAAATGATTCTAGCTTCATTCAGCTTGATAATTTCCTTAAGAACGACATCTTTCAAGTTGGGGTTGAGCTTTTTGAGGCGTTGGACTGTGGGCTTGGCTCCTTCCTCTAGAATTATCCTATGCATGCAAAGAGAAGGGTTTACTTCCCTAAGATCATTTAGAGTCCAATGGCCTCCTTGTAAGTTTTCAGAGTTTCAACTAGGGATTCCTCTTGGGCAGGTGTCAACTCCCTAGAGATTATGACTGGAAGGGTGTTCCCTTCTCCCAGGTACACATATTTCAGGTGTCTAGGGAGAGACTTCAACTCAATCCCTTGTACCTTCAAATCATGAAGATCAAAGTCAGAAGATGGTTCCTTTAATTTGCTAACATTAACAATAGGAAGAGATAAATCATGTGAATCATGTGAATCCATATCAATGCATGGAGCAATCAACATGTCAGAATTATTATCCAACACAATATCATCTATAACATCGTACGCCTCAATCAAAAACAAGGACATATATTCCTCAGGGAATTTCATGGCATCATATATGTTAAAAGAAACAACTTCTCCATCAAATTCTATAGATAGACAACCTTTATCTAATCTATTTTTGTCTTTGCAGCTTTCATGAAGGGTGTACCTAACAAAATTGTAGAAGATGAAGGTGTAGAAATTTCATCCATTTTTAATATATAGAAATCAATTAGGAAAATCAAGTCCTTAACTTGCAACAGTACATCCTCAATAATCCAGAAGAGTTCGATATAAGATCTATCAGCTACTTGGATGCATAAAGCAGTTTTTTGTAAATCATTCAATTTAAAATCCTCATAAACATTAAAGGGCATACATTAATAGAGGCTCTTAGATCTAGCATGGCATGATGGATTATTACCAATAATGCAGGGCAAAGTGAACATACCTGGATCTCGGAATTTTTCTGGAATATTATGTTTTAGGAGAGCCGATACATTTTTACTTACCACTACCTTTTCTCTATCCTTACATGTCCTCTTTTTGGTGCAGATCTTCTTAAGAAATTTAGCATACTTTGGAATCTACTGGATTGCATTCAAGAGAGGAATGTTTATCTGAACCTTTTTTAACATCTCGATCAACTCCTCGTCCTTATGTTCTTCTTTTGGTCTTGCTAGCCTACTAGGAAATGGAGCATTAGGAATATTACCTTGGTGGTAGATGGTTGTGCTTCAGATTTACCCTAATTGTTCTCAGCTTCTTTGTTGGGCTTGCTAGGTGGATATAGGTTGTCTGATGGAAGCTTCTTACCACTTCTTAGCGTGATGGAACTAATGTTGGCGTGGTCTGGTTGTGTAGGCAACTTCCTTGAACCCTTGTTTTCTATTTGACTCACTGCAGTAGCTAACTGTGTGACCTGAGTCCCAAGATTCTCCATGCTCACCCTAGTTTCTTGCCGATAGGTCTTTGTTTCCTAGAATAGCTGGAGATAGTCTTTTTGCAACTGCTAAATTTCCTGTTGAAATTTAAGGGAATTATCAGCTAAAGTTTTGACAATGTCTTCTAAAGACATACCTGAGGAAGATGACAATGGTTGATTGGAATGATTAGAACTATCATTCCCTTATCCTTGTCCTATACCTCCCCATTTGAGACTAGGGTGATCATGCTAGCCTAGATTGTATACTGAGGCATGAGGATTGTACTTCCTCTAGTAACCTTCGACGCGTTGACTTATACTTGATGACATGCTTCAGAGGTGTGCCTGATATTCCACATGCTCCACAGGCCTTGACTTGAGCGACTCCTTCTTGGGCCAACTGCGTCACAAGAAAAGTTATGGAAACTTGAGCTTTTAATTCTTTAACCTCAAAATTTCTAGTTAAATTAGAGTTAGTGACCCTGGTGCCCAAATTCTGGTTATTCTCAGCCATGCATGATATCAATTCCTAGGCCTTCTTGGGCGACTTGTCAACAAGAGCACCTCCAGCTGCTATGTCAATTTTGTTCCGATCATTGGTAAGCAAACCACTATAGAAGTATTAAATAAGTTATTTGTTAGAAATATGTGATGGGGGAAAACAAGCACATAATCGTTTATAACGTTCCCAATACTCAGATAAAGATACACCCATAAACTGTTTAATAACATAAATATCCTTCATTATAGAATGGGCTTTAGAAGCCAAAATTTTTTTTCAAGAAATTTCTTTTTAAGTTCATTCCAAGTAGTGATTGACCCTGAAGCCAAGTAGTACAACTAATCCTTGGCATCATTCTATAGTGAAAAAGGAGACTCCCAAAGGTTTAGTTGCTCTTATGTGACTTCGTGGGGTTTCATACTTACACAAACCATATGGAAGTCCTTGATGTATTTGTGGGGGTTCTCCCCTGCATGCTCTCTGAAGGTTGGCAATAGATTGATTAGCCCCGGTTTGAGTTCGAATGGCACCGTGGTAGGTGGAAATACGATGCACAGTGGCTACTAGTCCATGTCAAGCTCTACTAGCTCCCTTAAGGTTTTCTCACGAGCTGCCTCTCCCATTGTTGTGTTATCAGCAACTTCTGGATTTTCTTCTTTTGGGATTTCTCTCTGCATTTCCTTCAAATTCTTCTCTCCTCCTGGTCAATATCTACAAGAAAATCAAAATTTGCACTCCCAAAGAAGTGGGTCATAAACCAAAGGGAATTAAAAAAACTTTCCTTTTTTTTGTTTTTTTTATTAAAAGGAATCCAAAACTTTCCTAGGCCAATTGCCAAGTCTCCCTGGCAAAAACACAAATTTTGTTCGGACTCCGGGACTAGCATTGTTGTAACTGCTCCCAGCCCAACCAAAGATAATTTATTTTCACCAATCTGAGACTTATACCACAAATGTAGGAAAGTGGTAAGATCGGGGTCAAATCTACAGGGAAACTGTTGAATCAACTTAGGCTAGTTTATGAATTCCACTTAAAAATGTTTGGATGGTTTTTGTTTTTGTTTTATAAAATAAATTAAAAATCAAATAGGAAAAAATAAGAGTTATTAGAACTTATAATAGCCTAATTAGCCAATTTTGAGAAAAATCTAAACCAGCACTAATTCAGTTTAAAATTTTTCCTTCTCAACGACATACAAGTTAAAATTGAAAAGCTTTAAGAAAGGGTTCAATTGTCGAGACACACTACAAGCCGAATAACCACATGTTATAGGATTATACTAGGGCATACATGAATTTGGCCATAAACAGTCTAGACCCTAAACATGCAAACCTAATACGTGCAACTTAATTAATCAATTATGCACAGGCTAGAACGATTTTGAATACAAGAAATATAATAAATTAATTTTTCAGAAAAATTTATTGAAATTCTATTATTAATAAAACGAATCCACTCAAAAGGTTCACAACAATTGAATAAATTAAACTAGTAAACTTCAAGAATTAAGACATACAAACTATCCTGAGAAAATTACCTAGCCTTTTAAAGGAATATCGAAATTACAATGATCAAAAGAGAGTCGAGGCTGACTATGACGACAGTCGCTCGACAATTTTGCTTCAATGGCTCCCAAAACCGGACTAAACTCTCAAAATTCATTATATTCACAGGTATTTTGCTATAGGAATGCGATATGAATCTGCTTACTTAAGCTTGAACCCCAACGCCTTATTTATAGGTTGTGTGCAGCGTCGCAACACTTGGAAATAGCGTTGCAACGCTGTGGCGCACATTGTAGAGCGTTGAGCGGGTGTTGCAATGATGCGTCCAATGCTTGCTTGCGCCATTTCAATCATCGCAACATTGAGATGTTCTGTCTTCCTTACAACATTGATGTTCGAGCATTCAGATGTGTTGGAACGCTGGCGATATCCCAACTCCGAAGCGTCATGACGCTTGGGGCAACGTTGCAACGCTGCCCTACACTTGATGCTACTGCCTTTTAGCGTCAAATGTGTTGAGTTTTATGTCCTAAAAACTCGCAGAATGTGTTGGGTTTTATGTCCTAAAAACTTGAACTTTATGTGGAGACATAAGAGTGGATCAGGTTCGAGTAAATAATCAAAATGATCTGTGATACATGAATAAGGTTGGGTACCTTATTTTAGTAACACCACTGTATGCGCCCTACTCTGTAGTTGTTACAAAGAGTTGTAAAGTGCTACATACAATGTGATCCTAATTTGTACATGTTATGACATGAGGAGTAGGGGCGTCCTATGCAATGAGTTTTACATAAGATCAGAACCAAGAAATAAGTCACTCTTACTTTATAACATTGTTTACTGTTTAAAACTGACTATTTCACCTATATAACCTAGGTTAACTCGATCTTAATCCTAAGCTAGCTATGAACTTCTATTTGTTCGGGATTATACTTTGATCTACAAACGGTGAGAGTAGTCCAGCAGCACTGCTCAATAAGCTTACCATTTTGGGGATAAGACGGGATGAACAGTTAGGGACATAGCCTTGCAAGATGAAGTTCACGCCTATCCGATTTAGGGATAGGAAAAAGGTTGTTCTCTCAAGTACTGAATACAGGTCTTAAACAAGGGGCCTCACCCTCTCACTAGGCTGAGAGAGTTTGGTTTAGTGATTGGATCACAAACCAGTTGTTCATTAGAGGATCAATAGGGACTTGAGGAATAAGACGTAATCTCGGGGGTAAAACAGATATTTGACCCAATCGTTATTACGAACAACCAGTGAAGGGTCGACTTGATGATTATGGTTAAATCATGTATGTCTGAAACTCACTTGTTTCTACAAAAGCATGCTTTATATTTTGCAAAAATTAGTGAATTTGAGTACTTAGATGATCCTTATGCTTTTGCTGTTGTTGATACAATCCTACAATTGGTATCAGAGCATCAAATAAGCATTCAATTCGGATTAATTGGTATTAGAGATAAAACTGGTGCATGATATGGTTTTCTGAGTTTTGGCTATTTAATTCTCTTTAATTTCTCATTTAAATTTATAATTGGCTCTTGTATGATGAGCTTTAATATGTTCCCAAGTGTCCGTAATTTATTTGGAATCATTAGAGTTGAAATTGAGCTGTAAATCGAAGAAACAAGCAAAGAGGCCGAGTTGCAATTCCAAAAAACCAGCCTCTATTCTTATCGTCGTTGAGCTTCAGTAGCTAAACGATTATTTAGCTTCATGCATTAGACGATGTGAAGAAAAGCTAAGCGATCGTGTAGCTTTGTGCTAGATGATGATGTACCTGCTGAAGCTAAGCGATGCATTGTAATGCTACATGATGGCACTACACAATCGTGTAGCTTCGGATGGGAGCTAAGCGATGTGATGAAGAGCTATACGATAGCTTTGAGCATTTGCTTACCATGATCGTTTATCTTTGATCAGGAGCTAAACGATGCATTGAGTTCCTATGTGATAGCACTACGTGATTGTTTACCTCTATGCGTTAACTAAATGATGCATTGAGTTGCTATACGATAGAACTAATGATCGTTTACCTCTATGCCGCAGCTAAAAGATGCATTGAGTTGGTATAAGATAGCATAACGCGATCGTTTACCTCTATGCGGTAGCTAAGCGATGCGTCGAGTTGCTAAGCGATAGCACTATGGAATCACTTACCTTTGTGTGGCAGCCGGGCGATGCGTTGAATGCTATTCGATGGCATTAAGCAATCGTTTACCATTTGCGTGCGTTAAACGATCGGCTTCTTGCATTAGACGATGGAGCTAAACGATCGTGTAGTAAATTGTTCGTGCTAAATGATGGACGTGCGCGATAGTGTGAGACACTAAGCAATCATGTAGATTCCTCAGCATTAGACGATGACACTATGCGATAGAAAGAAAATACTACACGATCGTGTAGCATTTACTAAATGATCAGGGAAAATGCAAGACGACGGTTGTTATTGCTAAATGATGAGACTTAGCGAGATGTTGAACACGTGTGAGGGCTACCGGTTCGATTGGTTCTCTTGTGATCTGGTCTAGTTTAGCTTCGAAAGGTTCTTAGCTGGTCCAGTTCAGACGATTCGGGTCCGGTTCAAACTACTTGAGTTCATTTTGGAGTGGTTCGAATGCTGTTTTGTAATAATTAGGTTTTGTTTGCTTTTTTTACCAAAACTAAAAACCATATCAGTCTGTGTTTAATTATTTATGCATTTGATGTATGTTATAATTAAATAAATATTGTATGTGTATATAGTATGCCATTTAGATTTAAAATCTCACCATAGGAAGCATGTTACATGCATTGAAAGTATATTATAATTGTTATAATATATAGTATGCATGTTAGGGTTTCTTGTATTTAATATAAAAGTATATTAAATGTTGAATGCCTCATGTATATTATGTATGTTTAGCATGTCTAAAGTTTTATAAGTTGTTATAAAATTGGGTTAGACATTTAAAATCCATAAACAACAGCTACATGCTCACGTAGGTTGACCACCTGTTTTAATTGTTAAAACTTATAAAACCTAGTTACAAACTCAACCGGTATATAATCCTGTCTAAGGCTGGGGTACTTAAGTTGACAGTTCACGGAACACCTCCTACTTGGGGATTATGGCTGAATTATTAAGCATTGGTAACCGGTTTTATGAGCATACGTGAGTGATATGAGGTAATAAAATTGTTTATCACCTAGACATCATAGGTTAAAATCCAATTATAAGAGTTATACTTGGATAAACCACATAGACTTAGGGTTGTTTTATTAGCCGAAAAGAACCCAAGTATAAATCTACCCAAAATAGAACACTTCAATGGGAGATTAACAATATATTTGATATATAGTTATTAGCTCTCACGTGTTCAAGAGTTCAACTGTGAGATCCATGCTCGGCTTCTTATCGATTTTACGTCGACTAAACCATATGGAAAGTATTTTCATGGGTCAATAATAAGGTGAATGAGGGAAGTGATTCATAGTAAGTAGGAAATGTGTCAACATTATGTTATGGTCTCCTCCATTAGTTTGAACCGTGAGATACCTATGTTGTGCCTGCTGTCATTTTTATGCGACACTAGCTAGTCGTTGACCGCGACGATCCTTATGGAGGGTTGTAACCTAGGATTCGAAACAACCCAGGCTTCAGTAAAATGAATAGGGTCTTATAGTTCTTCTTGGATGTTGTCTTCTATTTCGAAGGCAAATTAATACTGTCCTATAGGATCTGAAAATGGCGGGTCACACTTATGAGAATTACTAAGTTGTTAGTAAAGATCTTGACCAAAAACGATAACTAAAGGACTATAGGAATAAGAGTTATTCTGAAGACAATAGGAATAAGAGTTATTCCGGGGATAGTGTTTGGTCAAAGTTGTTTGCTTCAGTGAAGGAGTATCTGGCTGCCCATGGTAGCACATATTCAAACTCACTAAAGTATCATTGCAAATAAATAATGGTTATGGGTACATTATTACTTTTTGCTAAAACTTAATTTTGGATTTAGTTACAATTTGCAAGTTAGAATTTTTTTGAATTTTATCAGCATGTCGAATTCTAGAATACTCACTTTTATCTCCCAACTCATTTGAAATTATGAATTATGTAGATGAGAATGTTGAATTCGAACAACAAGATAAATATGATTTACTTGTTATCGAAGCATGTTTGTGGAAAACAATAAAATCTAGATAATTGATTCAGGTGCCGCTAATCATATATGTACTATCTCACAGGAAACAAGTTCCTAGAGACAATTCACAGAAGGTGAAACAATCTTTAAGGTAGGGACCGGAGAGATTGTTTCGAGCAAAGCAATGGGAGATATGAAGTTATTATAGGAGATAAGTACATTTATTTGAAAAATATATATTATATTCCTTCTATAAAAAGAAATCTATCTGTCTCTTGTTTGCTAGAACAAAATTATAAAGTTTATTTCGAAAATGGTGGTGTTCATCAAAATAGAAAATAAATAGATTTGCTCTGCAAAATTAGAAAATAACTTGTACATGTTAAAACCGACTGAGGTCAAACTTGTGTTGAACATAGAGATGTTTAAAACTGCTGGGACTCATAAGAAAAGAAGATTTCTCCAAATTCTTATCTTTGACACTTGAGACTGGGTCACATAAATCTCAACGAGATTGAGAGATTGATTAAGAACGGTCATCTAAATAAATTGGAAGACAGTTCCTTACCACCATGTGAGTTCTATCTTGAGGGTAAAATAACAAAGAAATCTTTTTCTGGAAAAGGTCTTAGAGTCAAAGAAACCCTAGAGCTGATTCATTCAGACCTTTGTGGGCCTCTAAATGTTAGAGCAAGAGAAGGGTATGAATATTTCATCAGTTTTATAGATGATCATTCAAGGTATGGGCATGTTTACCTAATGCACCAAAAGTCTAAAACTTTTGAAAAGTTCAAAGTATGTAAGGCTGAGTTTGAAAACCAATTAGGTAAAAAGATTAAAACGCTTCGATCGGATCGAGGTGGTGAGTATATGGACATAGAATTCTAGAACTATTTGATAGAACATGGAATTCAGTCTCAACTCACAGCCTCTGGCACACTTCAGCAGAACGGTGTGGTAAAGAGAAGAAACAGAACCTCGTTAGACATGGTTCGTTCCATGATAAGTTACGCTCAGTTACCAAATTCTTTTTGGGGATACGCAGTTGAGACTGAGGTGTATTTTTTGAACATGGTTCCCTTGAAAAGTGTTTCTGAAACACCTTACGAGCTCTGGAGAGGACATAGTGGAAATCTATATTACTTCAGGATTTTGGGTTGTCCAGCACATGTGTTGGTGCCAAATCCTAAAAAGTTAGGATACCGTTCAAAAGCGTGTCTATTTGTAGGTTACCCAAAGGAAACAAGAAGTGGTCTCTTTTATGATCCTCAGGAATATAAAGTATTTTTATCGACAAATGCAACCATCCTAGAAGAAGATCATATAAAGAACTATCAACCTCGCAGTAAGCTAATAATAAAAGAAATGTCCAGAGGAACGAAAAACGTATCAACAAGAGTTGTTGATCGAGTAGGTCCTTCAACAAGAGTTGTTGATAGAGTGGGTCTGTCAACAGGAGTTGTTGATGAAACTGATACTTCACATCCTTCTCAAGAGTTGAGAATGCCTCGTCGTAGTGGGAGGGTTGCGCAACAGCCTGACCGGTACATGGGTTTAACTGAAACTCAAGTCATCATACTAGAGAGGGGTTAGATTTTAAAGAAACCTGCTCTCCAGTTTCCATGATAAAGTCTATTAGAATACTCTTTTCCATAGCCACATTTTATGATTATGAAATATGGAAAATGGATGTCAAGATAGCTTTTCTGAATGGTTATCTTAAAGAGAGTATCTATATGTCTCAACTAGAAGGGTTTATACAGTGGGGTCAAGAGCAAAAGATGTGTAAGCTTAATCAATCCATTTATGGATTAAAACAAGCTTCTAGATCCTAGATTATGATATTTGACGCTGCGATCAAATCTAATCGCTTTGAACAAAATGTTGACGAACCCTGTGTATACATGAAAATCGTTAACAAAACTTTCGCTTTTCTGGTGTTGTATGTTGATGATATTCTACTCATTGGGAATGAGGTAGAATATCTAGCTGATGTTAAGAGATGGTTGGCTTTACAATTCCAAATGAAAGATTTGGGAGAAGCACAGTATGTTCTTGGAATCCAAATAGTTCGAAATCGCAAGAACAAAACATTGGCATTATCTCAAGCATCTTATTTATACAAGATGTTGTCTAGATATAAAATGCAAAATTCCAAGAAAGGATCTTTACCTTTCAGGCATGGAACTCACTTGTCTAAGGAACAGAGTCCTAAGACACCTCAAGAAGTTGAGAAGATGAATCGAATTCCATATGCATCTGCAGTTCGAAGTTTGATGTATGCAATGTTGTGTACTCGTCCCGATATATGCTATGCCGTAGGAATTGTTAGCCGATTTCAATCCAATCCTTGTCATGACCATTGGAATGCTATTAAAAACATTCTCAAGTATCTTCATAGAACGAGAGATTATATGCTCGTGTATGGTCCTAAGGATCTGATCCTTATTGGATAATTGATTCTAACTTTCAGACCGATATTGATTCAAGGAAATTAACTTCGGGGTCAGTATTCACTCTTAACGGAGGAGCAGTTGTGTGGAGAAGCATCAAGCAAAGTTGTATTGCAAACTCCACAATGGAAGCTGAGTATGTAGCTACACAGGAAGTAGCAAAAGAAGCAGTATGGCTCAGAAAGTTCCTGACAGATCTGGAAGTAGTTTCTAATATGCACCTGCCTGTCACTTTCTGTTGTGACAACGGTGGAGCAGTTGCAAATTCAAAGGAACCATGAAGCCATAAAATGGGAAAGCATATCGAATGGAAGTACCATCTCATTAGGGAGATTGTACACCAAGGAGACGTTGTCATCATCCAGTTTGCTTCCCAAGAAAATTTAGCTGATCCATTTCGAGGGTACTAATAGGACTAGGTCTACGAGTTTTTTATCACTAGGGAAAGTGGGAGAATTGATGGGTATTGTGATGCTCTAGTTTATTGTATTGGTACATTTTATTCTCTCCAGTAAACTCAACATTTATATATTTATATATATTGATCCACTGGAGTTTTAGTCCAAGTGGGAGTATTGTTGGGTTTTATGTCCTAAAAACTCGCAGTTTATAAAATGATAAACATTTTCTATAATCAATATACTTGTTATTGATTTCATAAATCGTACGAAAGTCTAAATCCAATAAACGAAGACCCGTGACTATTCTTTGAGTACTTGAACTTTATGTGGAGTCATAAGAGTGGATCAGGTTCGAGTAAATATCAAAATGATCTATGGTACATGAATAAGGTTGGGTACCTTATTCTGGTAACACCATTGGATGCGGCCTACTCTGTAGTTATTACAAAGAGTTGTAAAGTACTACATATGATGTGATCCTAATTCGTACATGTTATGACATTGAGGAGTGGTGGCATCCTATGTAATGAGTTTGCATAAGATCAAGACCAAGAAATAAGTCATTCTTACTTTATAATGTTGTTTACTATTTAAGACTGACTATTTCACTTATATAACCTAGGTTATCTCGATCTTAATTCTGAGCTAGCTATGAACTTCTGTTTGTTCAGGATTATCCTTTGATTTGCAAACGGTGAGAGTAGTCCAATAGCACTGCTCAATAAGGTTACCATTTTGGGGATAAGACTAGATGAATAGCTGGGGATATATCCTTGCAAGATGGAGTTCACGTCTACCTGATTTTGGGATAGGAGAAAGGTTGTTCTCTCAAGTATTGAATCCAGTTCTTGAACAAGGGGCCCCACCCTCTCATTGGGCTGAGAGAGAGTTTGGTTTAGTGATTGGATCACAAACCAGTTGTTCATTAGAGGATCAGAAGGGACTTGAGGAATAAGACGTAATCTCGGGGGTAAAACAGATATTTAACCCAGTCGTTATTACGAACAACTTGTGAAGGGTCGACTTGCTAATTATGGTTAAATCATGTGGACATAATATATCTATAGTGAGGGGAGTGTAACTATGGGCTTTAGTGGAGTGATCCATTAGTTAACGAATGGGGATTAATTTGGTCTAATGAGTTTAGCCAATTAATCTCAGATCCTTTGAGCCCATGATCTGTAGGTCCGCGAGCTCCCCTTACTAGCTCGTAACGAACTAGCTCTAGAATAGCGTGATAAGTTAATTTGAATCGTTCAAATTAGAATTAAGGGAATTAGTAATTATATGAGATATAATTATATGTTTAATTTTAGAATTAAACGGAATAGAATTTATATATTTAAATATGATTTAAATATATAAAGATTGATATGTGTTAAAATTAATTTAATATATGATATTAAATTAATTTATTTTTATTTAATAATTAATTTATGAAATTAATTAATTTTTCTTTTTTAAAATAAAAATAGATTTTATAAAATCAAATTTTGATTTTTTGAGATAAAATTGAAAAATGAAAATAAAACAAACAAAACACATAAAATGAAAAAAGAGGTTTTTCCATTATCCATCATCAAGTAGCTCACTCAAATGGCATTATCTTGGCCTTGTCTTCTCCAAGCATGAGCTACAACTCATGCAACCCTTTTCTTTGCATGTTGATCTGCAATATAATGAAGAGATTGGTGTGAAAATCGGGATGCAATCTATGGAAAATTTTAGAGAAAATTTGGGTTGAAGAAAGGGTTCTTCAATAAGGTTGCTGCAGTGAGCTTTTCTCCTTTTACCCTTAATTCAAGCTTGTTTTGAGTCCCACAACTAAATCTAGAGCACAAAGAGAATAGTGCGTAAGATCTTGAGGTGGTCTACAACAAGATTTGGATAACATAGCAGTTGGTGAAGGAGCTTTGAAGAAGTTATACAAGAGGTATGTCTTGAAACTCACTTGTTTCTGCAAAAGCATGCTTTATATTTTGCCAAAATTAGTGAATTTGAGTGTTTAGATGATCCTTATGCTTCCATTGCTATTGATACAATCCTACAGAACGAGCGTTGAACTTAGGCTATTGAAGAGTGTTACAACGCTAAAACAGGGCAGAGCTGTCCTTTTGCATCTAAGCTTGAATTTGTGCATTTAACTCCCGGTTTTTCCTTATTTTTTGCTTGATTCTTCATCCTTGCAACGTACTTGCTCCATTGGGTCAGTTCTCCTACAAAATAAGACAAATAAAGCTCAAAGATTACCCGAATATAGAAAAGTTAAGGCCATAAACTTAGCACTTTTCTATAACTTACATTCACGCAGATAGCTTCGGACCAACACGTTGCTGATCCACTTATAAAGGCCCTCACGACTAAGGTGTTTGAAGGTCACCTGCAGAGTATAGGTCTATGGGATAGGCCACGTCTAGACTAGGGCAAGTGGAAGATTTGTACTGGGCGCGTGTTTATGCCCTAGTTTATTACTTTATGTACTTTGTTTACTTTGTATATTGTCTATATTGTACACACTGAAAAGCATCTAAAAATTACTTTTATTACCTTTAAATTTAGAACTAATATTGCTAGTTTTTTTTAGTTTGACGTGGTTTATTGTCTAATTTGAGGAATCTAAGCATCAGGATCAATTTGTGCAAAAATGATGGAAAAAACCTAGGGCAATTACAATTACAGGTTGGCCATGGAATTAGGTATAAACCAAGGGCCGAACATCAAGAAAATAGGCAAATTTGGAAGGAAATTCGGGTGAGCCAACATTGGAAGAACGTTGCAACGCTGCTCCCTGACGCGGTATACCCAAGAGAAAGTTGGAACAGGGCAGCGTTGCAACCTATGACTTTAACATGCGATTGACATGACATGAGTGTTGCAATGCTAGAAACCAGCATTGCAACACTATGAGCATTTTATAAATATCAATGTGTGCTACCAAGTCAGGAGAGAGGAGCAAATAGAGAGCCAACTTGATAGATTCTAGTCCGTACCTGAGCAGAAACAGGGAAATTCTGATCATTTTTTGTTGAAGACTCGTGATTTTGATTTAGAGTTTATCTGAGAGCATTTCTGGATTGATCATGACAGGAAGATTGATCGTGATTGTGTAGTTTTGTTGAAGAACAATCCAGTATTCGTGGCGAGAGTCAAGAAGGGCAAGTGGGAGATTGTTGCGATAGTTGGGGTTAATGCTCTAAACCCCGTAGGGTCTTATAGTTTGTAATTGTCATGTACAAACATATTGTTTATTTAATAAAATATATTATCTTTTTTTTTTTTTTTGTATTTACCACAAACCAATAAACTAACATCCAAGGTTATCTTATAGCTTACACATGTATTTAGAGATATACGAATGGATCATGTTTTAAGTGATAACTGAAATGGGTTGTAGTAGACGGATAAGGCTGGATACCTTATTATGGTGAGACTACGAATATGGTCCGCTTTGTAGATGTTAGAATTGTTGTAAAGTGTTACAAATGATCTAATCCTGGTCATTCATTTGGAAACATGTGAGTGGGGATATTCTATACAAAGAAGTTTGTATAAGACCGGATCACGAAATGATTAGTCTCATTATATAACATCGTTCTTAATAGAGACTTACATTTCACCAGGATGACCGTAGGTAACACGATCTGAATCCTGAGTGAGTAGTGAACTCCTGCCTATGAAGGTGATCCTTTGATTTGTATGGGTGAGAGTGACCAATCCATCGACTCAACATGCCTACCATTTTAGGGATTCGTCTGCTTGGGGAGCTCGGAACACAACCACACAAGAAGGAATTCACTCCTTCCGTAATGTGGGGTAAGTACATAGATTGCTCCCTTAAGGGCTGATTTCGGGGATTGAACAATGTGGCACCACACCCTCTCCTAGCTCAAGAGAAGTTTAGTCATAGTTAGACTATGATCTATTATTCATTAGAGGGATCAGTGGTACTTAAGGAGTTAGATGTAACTACAGGGGCAAAACGGTATTTTTGGCCCAACTGTACTTATGAGCAATTTATGAAGGGTCGTTGTACTATTGTGTTGGGTTGTATGTCCTAAAACTCGTAGTTTGTAAAGTTAAATATTTTCTATTATCAATAAATATGTTATTCAACATTTCTTCAATAAAGTTGTTATTGAATCTTTAAATTGCATTCATGAAGTCTAAACTCAATAAACTAAGATCCATGGCTATTACATGAATACTTGAACTTTATGTAAAGACATAAAGATGGATCAAGTTCGAGTAAATAGCCAAAATGGTCTATAGTATACGAATAAGGTTGGATGCCTTATTCTAATAACACTATTGGATACGGTCTACTCTGTAGTGGTTACAAGTTATTGTAAAGGTGCTACAAACGAAGTGGTCCTGATTTGTTCATGTATTGACATGAGGAGTGGGGGCGTCCTATGCAATGTGTTTGCATAAGATTGGACCAAGAAAAAATTCACTCTTACTTTATAACGTTGTTTACTGTTTAAGACTGACTATTTCGCTTAAATGACCTAGGTAACTCGATCTTAATCCTAAGCTAACTATGAACTCCTATTTATTCGAGATTATCCTTAGATTTACATGGATGAGGATTGGCTCAATTGCGCCGGCTCAAAAAACCTCCCATTTCAAAGGTAAGACTGGGTAGATAGCTGGGGACATAGGATGCAAGACAGAATTCATGCCTACCTGATTTAGGGATAGGAGTAAGGTTGTTCTCTTAAGTACTGAATCCAAGTCTTGAACAAGGGCCCCCACCCTCTCATTGGCCCGAGAGGGATATGGTTTAGTGATTGGATCATAAACCAATTGTTCATTAGAGGATCATTAGAAACTTAAGGACCAAGACATTATATCGGGGGTAAAATAACATATAGACCCAACCGTTATTACACACAACCTGTGAAGGGTCGACTTACTGATTATGATAAAATCGTGTGGACACAAATATATCTATAATGAGGAGAGTGCAACCATTGAGCTATAGTGGTGTGACTTGATAGTTAACGAATTATGATTAATTTGGTGTAAAGAGTTCAACAATTAATCCTAATCATTAGAGCTCATGATATGTAGGTCCACCAGGTCCCTCTACTAACTCATAAAACATGAACACCTTGAATTATTAAATTGAGTAAATTTGGAATGATATAAATTTGAACTCTTCAAATTGGATTTCACTTTAAAATTTGTTCAAATTGAAATTAGGATTTGAATATGAATAAGTTCAAATTCGAATTATAGTTTATTTAATTATATTTGATATAATTAACATTTAATTTGTTGAAATTAAACAAAATTGAAGAGTTTATACTAATTAAATGTTGATTTAAATATTAATTACTTGAATAAGATTCATGTTTTAAATTTAGTGTGTGATTAATTTGATATTTGATATTAAATTAATTAATTAATTAAATATGTTTAATTAATTAAAAAAATAAAATTAATTTTCAATTTTAAATTTGAATTTGAGAAATTGAATATTGAAATATTGAATTTTATTAATTATGAATTAATCAAATTGAATTTATTAGATTCAAAATTAATTAAAATGGAAATTAAAGATTTGAAAATTCAATTTTGGGTTTTCAAAGTGGAAACACCCCACTTCATTGAAGTTTGAGGTGTTTACACTTGAAGAACACACAAATCCCACCATATAGATGATTCAACTTTAGGGCTTGTCATTATTCTAAAGTGCTTGCATGCTGGTGGTGATAAAAACTCCTGATTTGTGAAGAAGATTAGAGTTCTGGAGCTGGAAACATATTTTTCTAAAAACTTCATCTTCTTCCTCTCAAACCTATACTTTTACCTCACAAATTCACTCAAATTCGAGTTCCACCAATCAAATTCAAGGCTGAGAATATTAGATAAGATCTCTTGGTAGTTCACTAACGATTTGGAGTTGAATTGACGTGAAGAGCAACTTGAATTTGGAAGAATTCATCAAAGGTATGGTTATTTGAAACCCACTCGTAATTTTCTGCAAAATCATGCTTTAGAACTCAAATTAAATGTAACTAGAGTGCTTATTTATCACATCCCACCCCAAGCCCACCTACTGAGCCCGAAGGGAGGCGTGAAGAACCGCAGATACACCCTTTTGTGATACATACTGCCCATCTGAACCTCTTTACTCTCATAAAACTTTAAGCCAAAAATGTAAACAACAAATGTTTGATTAAGCTCATTTTATTACAAACAGTACCATGTTTATACAACTCTCAGGTTTTACTACAAAGTTTCCATCAACAACTCTAAAACCCGAAAGTGTGACTGTGGCTGTGGCAGACCTTGACCTTAGCAGCACCCTAGAACTCCTCACCTTTCGCTACCTGGGAAGAAAAAACATGAAAGAAAAAAATGAACTTCAAGAAGCTCAGTGAGTGGTAAGCAACTTCTAGAGTCTATTTCAACTCATAATAATACAAGCATATCACAAATACGAGGTTACATTCAAACCTCAGCCTTGAATAAGTCTGTTCTACAACTCTATCTACACGCCTTAAAACATTATCACTTAGATTTACACGAAGTCTTCCAACTTAGTCCAAATCATTTAGGTTGTCTCTTAATCAAGGACTTGCCTTAAAACATTATCACTTAGATATAGAACTAAAGTACCATAGGCTGCCAACTCCCAATCTTCTTTCTCTTGAGCTGTGACTATGTTCGGTAGAGTAGATGGATCAAAAAGGGCCTTGTGACCTTCTGTTGGCCAATAATAGCTCTAATTTTTGCTTTCCACAAGCCAAAATCACCCTTTCCATCGAATTTCTCCACTTCAAATCTTGCTACTGCCATTATTACTCTCTCAACTCTCTCTAAACTTTCTTCAAATTGTAATGGTGAATTAGCAAGATTTACTAACAATTTTACATATGCAGATGAAGAATATGAAGGAGGAAGAAGAGCTTAACACAAAAAAAATAAGTAGTTCGGCCCAAAGAGCCTACGTCCACGAGATTGGAAGAAGACACTTTTATTGAAGGCTTCACACGAAGGTAAGACTCCTTTCTTTTGTAGATTTCTTTTACAGAATGAAGTTATTGAGTTGTTTGCATGTAAATCTATTTATATTACAAGTAGAGCTATTACCTTTCAGTTGAGAGACTGTTGTAGAATTTAAAACTGGCCATTAAGATCATTTTGCTTCAAATACGAAAGAAAAAAAATTATAAAAAAAAAACAATAAAAAGAAAAACAAAAGAAGTTGCCTTACGTGAAAGAAAAAAAATCCCTACAAGAATACAATCATTAAACTAAATATAAACAAATCCAATCGGTTAGAGAAACTTTTAAAGAAAATTAAAAGACAAAGAAAATGAGAGAGAGAGATGAAAGCCATACCCAAACCTTCGCTACACTGGTGAGATGGAGTGCGCTACAGTCAGATCCAAAGGATGGAGTGCAGATCTGGCAAGATGGCTTTATTGTTAGATTCGACGAGATTGAGTGCATATCCGACGAGATGTAGTGCAGATCTAGCGAGATGGGAATGAAACCCGAATGTGAATAGATCTGGTACAAAGCAGGAACTCGACGGTGATGTGGACGACTTTGACGACGACGAACAAATCTACTATGAAATTGGACCTCAATATGGATGGATGACAGTGTGAACGATTGATAATGGGCAGAAATGCACGTTTTTACAGTACTAAGTTATTAAACAATGCAGGTTTGCGTTGATAAAATATATAAGATTGCGTCCAAAAAGCATTAAGTTCATAACATTGCGGTCGCATTCGTTCATCGCATGAAAATAGTTAACGTTTGTATTTTTGTGCAGAATATGCGTTGACGCAAGACGTAAAATGCGATCACAAGAAAGCAACGGTCGAGCGCAGCGTTACCGCAAGGCTTTGCAGTGATTTGTGCTCGCAAATATCTACTCAAGAAGGATTGCCACATAGAGCCGATGCAACTTTGTGGGCACATCTGGGTGAAAGCATAATAAATCACGATGGGACAAAAAGCTTATGATGGTCGATTCCGAATTAAGTTGACAAGCCGCTAACGAACTACTGTAACAAGTACACTCAACTTTTCAGTGACAAATATTCGACACATCAGACAGAGAATTAATGTCATCCCATCAGTGCAATCAGAAGAAAGAAGAAGCCTTTCACCCCGAAGCTCTATAAATACCAAAGGCAACCTTCAGTGAAGGGGTTCGTCTAGTTCGACAGCTAGATAATTCTCTCCAGAGTTAGAAGTAGCCTTGTTCTTAGTTTTTCTTTTATTTAAGGTGGAAACGAGAGAAGCAAGATTGTGTCGCGAGATCGTTTCAATGAACTTGGAAGAGTGCCAGAAGCGTCGAGATCAGAGAGAGGGCTAACTTCTGCAAAAGCAGGAATATCTTTTGAACAGAATAGAGTTAACAGTGTAATTTTGTCATTTTGTACTTAAACATATCTATAGAAATGGAATTTACTTCTTTATCCTTATCTCCCATTGTCATTTTGTACTTAAACTTATCTATAGAAATGGAATTTACTTCTTTATATCTGTTCACTCTCTGTTTATTACGCATGAGTAGCTAAATCTGTCAAATCGGTTGAGAAGCACTTAGCTAGCATAACTAGGAATCTTCATTCTATGCGATTATCTTGTATTATGTATGCATCATTCGTCCATTAGAGATACTTGGGAGGGTAGTCTAAAGACAGAATCTAGGCTTGGAAAAGTCAAGTAAGAATCTAGGCTCGGGAGAGTCAGATTAGAACGCATAATCAAGAGATAGGAGCTTAGGAAAAAGTATTGTTTGCTATTAACGCATCGCATGCATCCTAGAGATAGGTTATGATTGTATGCGGTCAACTTGTCTTTGTGTGCGTCTTGCATCATCGCATAGGCAAAAAGTAGAGACTTAGGAATAAGATCTATGGACATTATCGCATTCATCACATGCATCCTAGAACTAGGAGCACCGCATTTGCATTGCAAAACGATTTGCTGTTGCATGAGTGTAGCATGATCGCATAGTTTGACGTGTTCCCAGGAAACGCTAGCTAAAGACCTTCTCAACCTATTCCTCCACATGCTTAGTGTATCTACCGCATAATCAATCTTTTCTCAAATCCATCGCATACTTTTTGTACCGAAAACAACAACCTAAAACAACTCTTTGATTTATAGGTTACCGTAAAGTCTTCTTAAAAGTTATCACCGCATACCGTTTTCCCTAGTCCCTGAGTTCGACCCTGGACTTACCAGGAAACTCAGTGGGATTTATGCTTGGATTCTACTGAGAAAACTTGTTGCTCAACGCATTCCGATCACTGCAATTCATTTCATTTATTTCACCACATGAAATAATGCATCAACGACGTTGGACTCACCTTGACGACGTGGGCGGACCTCTACGAAACTGGAGAAAAAAAAAGATGATGGCCTACTAAGGGTGTGGGAGTTGTGTGAAAGAAAAGTGAATATGAAGAAAGAAAGTGGAAGAAGATGCGCAAAAGGGAGGGAAAGCCTTTGAGGAAGAGAGAAATAGGGTTTCGAGAAGAGGAAGGAGAATGGGATGGGGAATAATGGAGAGGCTGGGGGGGTGGGAAGAAAAGTGGAAAAGAAATGAAAAAAAAAACAATTAGGTTTGAAGTTGTTTTTATTTTTCATTTTCTAATTGATAATTGGAGAAGGAGGAAACAAACTTTGAGAGGGAAATGAAAATGGAAAGGGAGGGAATAAAATGAAGAGAGTTATCTACAATGTCGGTTTTAAACCGACATTACAGGTACGCCTACAATGTCGATTGAAAACCGACATTAAAGATCCGCTTTTTTTTAAATAAAAAACAAACTGACATTGTATATCTATTTTAGTTTTTCCAACCGACATTAAAGCCCAAATTTCTTTTAGTGCATCCACACTTAGTAGGGAAAACCTCTAGTCTTGTAGCACATAGAACAACCTCTCTAAGGTAAAGCATCCCAACACATGACCCAAAGCTTATATGTAAGCTATGATGGGTTTGATGACCTCTCTCTATATACTATTGAAACACATTCGCATAGCACTTAGATAATCACTAAAGGTACATGGGGGTCTAATGATTTGAAAAATATTTTGTTTCAAGTCTCCATAAATCTCAGTTAACCATAAAACATAATTAATGTAACGACCCAACTTTTTTTTAGATCTCTAATTGGGTCATTACTACTATGCATGGAATTTTGAAACCAAAACTATATGACAATTTATACTCAAAATAAAGATTTCCTAAATAAATAAAATTTCATTGAAATAATGTAAATATTTCTAAAATATAGTTTAGTTTGATATCCCTAAAATGTTTATAAACTAAAAATAAATAAATAAATAAAACATTTAAAATCAAAACCATGAAACTCAAGTATTCTCTTTAAACAATCAAAATATCTTTAAAACATGACTTTGAGCTAAAGGGACTCTCTGGTCCCGTATGGCACCTTCAAAAAAACTACTCGTCAAGCGCTTATTACATTCTTACCTTTTGATGGAAGCGCAAGTGCACGTGTCAAATTATAATATAGTAAAACGGTCAAGAGACTGAGAATCGACCTCTGAGGAATTTGTTAAAATCTTTTAGCTATTCAGAGATTCTTTGAATTTTATTTAGAGGACCGGACTATGATGCAAACCTAACTAATCTAATTCTAAAAAGCAAGAAAAGATAAAACTTGGGTGAAACTAGACAAAGACACGTCCTAGGGTACGATTTTGTTAAACGTATTAACCAAATTAATTATTTTGACCTAAGATTGATTCATGCACATTATAGATCTAGGAGTCTTTTATCTAGGTATCCTCTCTCGAGCTCAATCCTTTCTAATGACTAACCATCGACCCAAATCTCTTATATCATTTGACTAGCCACAACATTAAGTTCCTTTATCAACAATCTCTATTAATCTCCTATCACTCTCGTGCATACTCGATTAACCGTTTAACATGCTAGATGCAATTCAACACATTCTCTCGAGAGAGAGACATTAAGTCAAGAACATTTAATTAGTGATTAGTTAATCAAAAGCATTAAGAACAAATATGCTAAAATAATTATGCATAAATTCAACTTAAGAAACAACTAATTCAGTTTTCACAATCCATAAAACTAGATCAACACCCTAGAAACACAATTTAGTCACTCATGGTTATAATACAAACATAGACCATTCATGAGGTTTCCAAACACAGAGGAATAGAAAATAAAAGAGGGGAGAAACTGCAAGTCGTGTTCTTGACTCTCGTCTTCGAATCCGAAATCGCAACCCAACGAGCTCTTCAAATCTTCGATCCTTTGAATCTCCGAGATGCCGCCTCTGTCCAGAATTACACTTCCTAGGGAGGCCTCATCGAAATATTGCTTTACGCTCTAAATATAGCCCTAAAAATGCCTCCCAAAATCTGTTCAGCCATAAACTGCTTATGTAGAAAGTAGTCGCAGTGTTGCAACGCTCTGATGTAGCGTTGTAATGCTAACGATAATTTCATCCGTAGAACACATCACTGGTTGTAGCATCACAACGCTACTGCAATGTTGCGACACTGCCCTATTTCCATGAGCTCTCTACCTTGCAATGTCACGGGGCAGCGTTGCAATGCTTGTTCAACGCTGTCCTGCCTTTAATTTATGATTTTTCTTTCTTTTTTCTCCATTGATCAATGCCCTAGGTCAAAACCTTGACCTTCTTTGGGGTATTTTGGTCATTAATCTTCCAAAATTGCTTGTTCTCATCCAATTGCTTGATTTCCTACAATTAAACAATTAAAGCATCAAATATCACAAATTAAGCATAAAACTAACTAAATTCTAAGCCCCGAAAATACACTTTTTGGATGCGTTTCACTACCCCAAACATAGAACTTTGCTAGTCCTCAGCAAAAAAGGAACAAGACTATAATGAAATTTAGACAAGCATGCAAATTTCTCTAAACCTCAACATTCAAAATAAGCATATTAGATCCATTAATAAAAACTTTCAAGCACATCCCAACGTTAAAAGATTTCAAGGCCAAATCTCATCATCTTCCACATGTTTGTGTGCAAGTCACATTTAATTCAAAACACAAGAACTAATGTTAGGTTCAAGAGAGCTTCTCCAATTTTCTTCTACTCTGGCTCATGCACTAGTCATCAAGCATCCACACATTCAATAAAGTAATATGTCTACTAAGGTGCCTTGTTTATATATATATATATTAATAACAAGAAAGGCCCTAAACTTGCATCATTTTACCTGGGGGCACTAACTTTCACACATACACTACAGGGAATCATACCTAGTAAATTCCCAGGTGTCCTAACTGATCACAGCAACCACAGCTCTTTTTACCCCCATCCATGCATACACATTACAAGTTTAAAATAATAAAAAGTTATTTCTTTTAAGCACATGAGTATATATTGTATTTTTCTCAAGGGAAATAATAATATTCTTTTGTTTTCCTCTTAGTCTAACATTACAAACCATCATGCACATTAACCCTCTACCCGGTGGGACCTTTCGAGGTGACAACCAAATACAGTACACTTAATCCTCCTTTTAGTTAATGTTTCTAAATTAAAGTGATTATGTGCTCATGCTATGGGAGACTCAAAGAGAGACTTAAAGATAATTTAATTCAGAAGTATGTCATCCTATTTCCATAGTAGATCATCTAGCAAATTTAGAATAGCTCATAGGCAATCATAATCACTACATCCTCTGCAAATTTAACAATTTAAGCACAAGATCCTCTATTTAATTAAAAAAAAATTAAAATTTTCCTCAAACTCATCCATTCAAACTAATTGGTCAATAATCATGCAATAAGACAATTTTTCTAAATAACATGCATAGTAGGATAAAAACACAAGACAAGCAACAGTATGCAATACGTCCCCCAACCCAAACTTAGCAACATGTATTGTCCTTAATGCAATAAAATATGCGTGAAACTGGCCCGATTAGTTAAATAATCTACATGTGTCAAGCTTGCAAACCATGCTTTAATTTGAGGGCTCATGTAAAACCTAGACCAGAAAAAGATAAGAGTCCAAACCATGAGTGTTGAACTAAAAAAAAATAAAAAAAATAAACTAAAATAGCAAAAAGAAAATAAAAGCTTGGGTTACCTCCCAAGATGCGCTGAGTTTAACGTCCAAGCTAGACGACATAGGAGATTGTCCATCAAGGTACATAAAAATTCTCCCATTTTTTAGGCCCATTCTTGCTTGACTCAATATGACCTACAAAGTCTTGTAGGCTTTCCATTTTTTTCTAAGTACCTGAAAGCATAAAATTATTTTTGGTATTTTTAATTTTTGAAAAATAAAAAGACTCAAAATTAAAAGTGGACTCAAACTTACATGGCTCATAGGCTCTTCAACTTCAACCTTAATCACTTGAACTTCCTTATCAAAATTGGGCACATATTCTCTCTCAATCTCATGATCTGGCTCCTGATATGACTCTAATGTTTCCAACTCATCCTCATCGTCAAAATTTACAATAACTGACCTCCCTACCTTAGTGGCATTGGAAATATTTTTCTCAAACAAGGCTCTAAATGCATCAGCCATCAGACTGTGTTTATCTCTTAAACGTTTCAAAGTTGCCTCATTCTCCACGATTTGGGCTTCTATCCTATCCAACCTCCTCCTTACTTCTATACAAAACCTTCTGAATTGGGACTCTAAGATAAACTCTTTTAACTCGTCCTCTAAAGAAGGTTTTTCCAATACTAGAGGTGGATAAACATAAAAACTCCTATGGTCATGGGATGGTTAATTGATGGGAGGGTATGGGTTGAAAGACATTGGTGGTGGTTGTGGTGGTGTTGGACCTAGATTAGGTTGGTAAAACTCATAAGGCCACCCAAAATTATGATAAGACATGATAAAACAAACACCACAAAAGAAAAAAAATACACAAGAGAGAACTCAAAATAAAAAAAATAAAACAAAATAAAACAAAATAATCTACACCCTAATTAAAATCAGCCAAATCTCTTAAATATTAAAAGAACTCAAAACACAAGTCCATGGCAACGACGTCAAAAACTTGGCGGTAGCGCAAGTGCACGCGTCAAATTATAATATAGTAAAACAGTCAAGAGATCGAGTATTTTCCTCTGAGAAATTGGTTTAACTCTTTTAGCTATTCAGAGATTCTTCTAATTTTATTCAAGGGACCGTTTGTGATGTAGACCTAACTAATCCAATTCTAAAAAGCAAGAAAAGATAAAATTGGTGTGAAACTAGACAAAGAAACGTCCTAGGGTATGATTTCGTTAAACGGATTAACCAAAATAATTATTTTGACCTTAGATTGATTCATGCAAATTATGATCTAGGAGTATTTTATCCAGGTATCCACTCTCGAGCTCAACCCTTTCTAATGACTAACCATCGACCCAAATCTCTTCTATCGTTTGACTAGCATAACATTAAGTTCCTTTATCAACAATCTCTATTAATCTCCTATCACTCTCGTGCATACTCGATTAACCGTTTAACATGCTAGATCCAATTCAACACATTCTCTCTCAAGATATACATTAAGTAAAGAACATTCAATTAGTGATCAATTAATCAAAAGCATTAAGAACAAACATGATAAAATAATTATGCATAAATTCAATCTAAGAAACAGCTAATTTAGTTTTCAAAATCCATAAAACTAGATCAACACCCTAGAAACACAAATCAGTCACTCATGGTTACAAAACAAACATAGACCATTCATGAGGTTTCCAAACACAAAGGAATAGAAAATAAAAGAGGGGAGAAACTGCAAGCCGTGTTCTTGACTCTCGTCCTCGAATCCGAAATCGCAACCCAAAGAGCTCTTCAAATCTTCGATCCTTTGAATCTTTGAGATGCCGCCTCTGTTCAGAATTACACTCCCCAGAGAGGCCTCACCGAAATATTGCTTTACGCTCTCAAAATAGCCGTAAAAGTGCCTCCCTAAATCTATTCAGCCATATGGGCAGCAGCCACAGCGTTGCAACATTCCAACGTAGCATTGCATCGCTGACGGTAATTTCATCCATAGCACGCATCACTAGTCGTAGTGTTGCAACGCTACTTCAGCTTTACAATGCTGCCCTATTTCCATCAGCTCTCTGCCTTTCAGAGTCACGAGCTAGCGTTGCAACGCTTGTTCAACGCTATTCTGCCTTCGATTTTTTAGTTTTCTTTCCTTTTTCTCCATTGATCAATGCCCTAGGTCAAAACCCTGACCTTCTTGGGGCTATTTTGGTCATTAATCTTTCAAAATTGCTTGTTCTCATTTAATTTCTCGATTTTCTACAATTAAACAATAAAAACATCAAAGATCACAAATTAAGTATAAAAGTAACTAAATTCTAAGTCCAGAAAATGCACTTTTTAGATGTGTTTCACCTTTACCTTAAAAACATTTTAAGAAAAGGTTGAGTATTTAAAACACTCAGTAAGTAATCCCACTAGTAGGGTTAGGCTATGCAAACACGTGCAACATGAAACTGAATATTCTAAACTTGTGGGATCTAATCTGAAGTGCTAAAGCTGAACATAGATTGCATCTGAGTGAATAATTTAACTCATTCTATCATAGGTGAGTTGTACTCATACCAACGAACTCGAAGGAACATATAGCTAGTAGACCCAATGGTGCACATAATCTAGTGGATCCGAAGGTGAACATAATTTGGTAGACTTGAAGGCATACATATACTGGTGGACACGATAGTATAAAAGAGAGAGATGATAAAACAATAAAGTGTTATACTATAGAATCAGATTTTACAAAATAGAGAAGTGATGAAAGTCATTTTTTCGATATCACAGGCATAACATAGAGATTATTGCTTATGTATCCTAATTGAAATAACTGACCTTCATTACCCAGGGTGCATAGATGAGGAAAACCGAGGAAAAATGATTGAAGAACAAATTTGATATATGATAAAAGATAAGTTTAAGAAGCTAAGTATAAATTAATATTTGATAAAAATAAAAAACAAAAGAGCTCCATTAACAATAAAACACATCATAACTATAACTAGAAACAATAAAACAAATTAGATCAGATAATGAAGAATAATAATAGTAACTGTGAAAAAAGTAAAAGAAAAAAGAAAAACAAAATCAAGATAGAATATACTCAGTAAAATGCTCCAATATATCACTCAGATAGACAGATAGAAAACAACGATGTGATTGAGGAAGGAGAACTCACCGGAGATGGAGAAGTAGATGACGATAGATGTCAAAGATGGTGGAGATTTTATAAAAGAAAGAGTAGGCGCGGCCGCCAGAGAGGACTTCGGCCACTTAATAGACAGAGACGCTGATGGAGCCTTCGGTGATTTGCTTGGAGACAATGACGGAGATGTCGCAGGTGATTGAGCGATCGACGAGTGGGTAATGGTGGAGAGGCGGTGATGAGGGAGCGAGGGATACCTAAGGTTTGAAGAGGGAGGGTGGGTTGTGCATTTCTTTTCCTTTTTTCTCCTTTCAATTTTTTAAAAATTGAGTGTATAAAATACATATAAAAATATATATTTAACTTTTAACTTTTAAAATTTCATCAATATATACACATTTTTTCCGAAGGCTTTAAACAACTTTTGATAAAAATATTATTTTCAAGGATAAAAATACCTTCGATAAAGATTAATACTATTTTATGAATATTATCTTTTTAAAATTTTTTAATAATTTTTTTAGTGGTATTTTTTCAAGTTTTTTAAAAACATTTGATAAAGGATAATATATTAATACTTTTTTTCAGAAGAGTTTAATAACTTTTGAAAAAAGTAATTTCTCAAAGGTTTTCTAAAAGAATTTTATAAAAATAATATATTTTTCAAAAGGTTTTTAAAAGTCTTTTAATAAATGTTTATTTGTTTCAAAAGTGTTTAATAATATTAGATGCAACTAGATATTTCGACCAAGAATATTTCTTTTTTCAAATGTTTTTAAAATCCTTTGATAAATGCATATTTTTTTCAAAGTTGTCTAATAACGTTTAATAAAAGTTGTTCCCACGAGGATTCCGGAGAAACGTGTTTCGTGGAGTTGAACTTGAGTTGGTGTTGATGTTGGAGTTGATTTGATGCGATGTGGTTCAATCTCTAATATTTGATCCTCTGATTCTCTCTCAGTTGGGTGAATATGCTTGACTTGGAGAAGGAAAGCACCGAACGTCCTTGAAGTAGAAGTCTTGGAAGAGTATTTGTATCTTCAAATGTCTTCTGCCTTATAGGAGTGCAGCTTAAGGAGTAAGTTTGAAGTAGAAGTCTTGGAAGAGTATTTATGTCTCCAAAGGTCTTCTACCTTATAGGAGTGCAACTTCAGGAGTCTTGGAAGCTTGAAGTAGAAGTCTTGGAAGAGTATTTGTATCTTCAAAGGTCTTCTACCTTATAAGAGTGCAGCTTTAGGAGTGTTGGAAGCTTGAAGTAGAAGTCTTGGAAGAGTATTTGTATCTTCAAAAGGTCTTCTACCTTATAGGAGTGCAGCTTCAGGAGTCTTGGAAGCTTGAAGTAGAAGTTTTGGAAGAGTATTTGTATCTTCAAAAGGTCTTCTATCTTATAAGAGTGCAGCTTCAGGAGTCTTGGAAGCTTGAAGTAGAAGTCTTGGAAGAGTATTTGTATCTTTAAAGGTCTTATGCCTTATAGAAGTGCAGCTTCAGGAGTCTTGGAAGCTTGAATTAGAAGTCTTGGAAGTGCAGCTTCAGGAGTCTTGGAAGCTTGAATTAGAAGTCTTGGAAGAGTATTTGTGTCTTCAAAGATCTTCTGCCTTATAGGAGTGCAGCTTCAAGAGTCTTGGGAGTCCTCTGCTTGTTAATGAATTCTCTCTGGGACTTCTGAGTGTAGAAAATACTGCCTTAACAAATGAAGAGAACTTCTCTATTTATAGAGTTTTCAGGTGGGCTTTGTGGGCTTGGTTGGTCTATGGGCCTGACCCTTGGGCCCAATTAGTTGGTTTTGGGCTTGATCTGGAATTTGGGTCCAATTCAACTTTTTTGTAGTTTGGACTTTAAGCCCAAATAGTAATATCAAATTGGACCAATTTAATCTCATCTGATTCATCCACGTGATGTCATCGAAGCTTGTCTTCAATTCAATTCGGGAAATGTGTCAACTACTAATTGGACCCAAAGTCAATGATTTAGAAATTCGTTGTTAATTTAGCAAACGACGTGGTGACTTGTGATTAGTCCAAAATTTCTCATTCAAAAAATGCCCTCTTTTCGAGATTTATGCACGTATATGGGTGGATGATTCTCGAAAAAAAAATGTAATTTGAGATCAAAGTATGATTTTTTGACTCTTTTAATTTGATGCATCATCATGATCAAAATATGAGAATTTAGCTCAAAATTTTGATTTGAAATCTTGTTCATTTGACACACTTTCGCTAAGTAAACTTTAATTTGAAATAAAGTAGAATTTATGTTCCACTTTAATTGAGAATTTAATTTAATTCGAATTCAGACTAGAATTTGGGGTAAAATTGAATCTTGATCAATTTTGGTTTGAGATAAAAATTTGGGATATGCTCAATTTTACTTGGAAATGAGTATAGAAACTGAGGTTGATTTAAATTTGAGATAAAATTTGGAATATAGCCAAATTTTGACTCGGCATTTTATTCATAACTCAATATCAAGGTTAACCATTCGAATATTGATAAAATTTGGGATGTGGCCAAATTTTAATTTGGGACAGATTTGACATTTATCTCACCCGATTTGGCTGGCTTGAATTTAGAATAAAAATTTGGATTAGAAGCTTTAGACTGAGATTTGGAATAACAGTTGATTTTAATTCCAATTTGAATGGAATATGAATTTGAACTTAAATGGAAGAGATTATGGAGAGCCAACGTTTTGGAAGACGACCTTACTAGCGAGATCAGGCCATTACCAGCGATACCAAGCCATTATTAGCGAGATCAGGCCATTACCAGTGGTACCAAATCATTACCAGCGAGATCAGGCCATTACCAACGATACCAAGCCGTTACTAGCGAGATCAGGCCATTACCAGCGATACCAAGTCGTTACTAGCAAGATCAGGCCATTACAGCGATACCAGGCCATTACTAGTGAGATCAGGCCATTACTAGCGATACCTAGTCGTTACTAGCGAGATCAGGCCATTACCAGTGATACCAAACCATTACCAACGAGATTAGGCCATTACCAACGATACCAAGCCATTACTAGCGATACGAGGCCATTACCAGCGTTACCAAGCCATCACTAGAGATACCCTACCAACTTCATGGTGATACCCTACCAACTTCACCAAGAACTTAATTTGAGAATCGAATTCGATTCGTTTAACAGCTGAAGAAGGAATGATACTCTGCTGCCGGAGACAAGAAGAAGAAGAGGATGAAGAAGAGTGTAGAAACGTAGAAGATCTACATCTTCAAGGTGCTGAAGCAAGTTCATCCAGACATCGTTATTTCCAGCAAGGCCATGGGTATCATGAACAGCTTCATCAACGATATCTTCGAGAATTGGCCAAACACGTTGTCTCTAAAGGCACCAAGGCGGTGACTAAGTTCACAAGTTCCTCTCCTTTCATAATCTTCTGTTTGCAGTGCTTGCAATTAGCACGTGAAGTTTGTTGGAGAGAGCGAGATTTTGAGCGAGAAAGTGGGAGAAAGCGAGAGTGGAGAGAGCGACACTAGAGAGAGCGAGATTGTGGGAGAGAGCGAGATCAGCAAGAGAATTTCGAGCGAGATTGTGCGAGAGAGCGACACCAGCAAAAGGATTTCAAGCGAGATTCTCCCTTTTTTTTATTATTATTTTTAGTAATAATTTTTATCTTCATTTTTCTTCTTCTTTTTTTTTTTATCTCAGGTAGCCGTCTACTTTGTGGCTAGCGATACCAGCCTTAGCGAGATTTCTTTTTCCATACTATTGGCTTATGCCAGATTCTCTCAAGTCTTAAGCTTAAAACTTCTTGTCGTTGAATCTGGGGATTCAAAACTCCACCGTGACCCCTAATTCAGGCAGCCTCCAATCGAGCATGATCTTTTTTGTTGACTCTTAACTAATTTCAGCAAGAATCAGAAGTTCCACAACAAAATAAACAGTATTCAGTTCGAGTAACCCCTGATTTTATCAGATTTCAATTGATTAGTAGAAAAAAAACCCATCGAACTTAGCTATATAAATACTGGCAGGACACATGCTTTTCTTCATCTTGTAGTGTGATCTTCTTCGTTTTTACGTCCATTGCAGTTTGAATTGTGATTCTCTTTCGATCTTACGTTCTTTACATCCTTTGTCAATCGGACTCGGATTGCAAATCAGCCTTGAATTGCAGTAGGAAGCTGAGGAGAAGGGAGAAAGAAGGAAAGATGGGGAATTAGGACTTCCCTCCCTTTTTTGTTTTCATATATATATATATATATTTTCTTGTTTCTTTTTTTTTTTCACACTTCTCTTTTTTTTTCCACATGTTTTTTTATTTCTTCACTCTTTTTTTTTAAAAGTTTCTTTTTTTCTTTTTTTCTTTTTTTTTTTTTTGCTCTCTTTTTATTATTATTTTTTTTTTTACTAACTTACCCCCCTACTATTTTTTTATAGAAGTTACAGTGCAACTAAAAGAGCACAACAAAACAATTTTTTTTAATCTCATCAACCCGTCTTTAGTGCACATAAGGACGACCTTGGCATGGTCTATCTATTGTATCCCTATTCGTACTTCCTGATCATCATGCGGAAACCTGTAAAGCTGCAACGCCGTTCGTGCATCCTGATCGTCATGGGAGGGACCCCGCAAAGGCTTACAACTCTTCCATTCAATCACCCTAGGGAGGATCTCGGAAAGGTCTACCTTGTAGCTCCGCTCGTGTATCCTAATCATCATGGAAAGGGGCCCTGCAAAGCATACAACTCTCCCATTCGATAACCCTAGGGAGGATCCTCGAAAGGTTTGCCTTGTTATGTTACTTCTTGACCAAAATTTGAAGATAAGGGAACTATGCCATTGAGTATTCGAAGATGAGGCGGATATGCCATCAAACCTTGAAGATGAGAAGAATGTGCCATCAAGATTTTGAACGGAGTCAGGTTGGCTAGAGTTGATCTCGCGTACAAGGCGGAGCCAGACGGACCGGAGTTGTCCTCGCATATGAGGTGGAACCGGATGGACTAGAGTCATCCTCATATATGAGATAGAGCTAGACAAATCAAACTTGATCTCACAAATAAGGTGGAACCACACCCACATTTTTGGAGAGTAAGTGAAGCTACACAAATTTTGGAGAAGAGGTGAAGTTGTACCAATATTTTGGAGAGGAAACGAAACCGCACCACGAGTTTGAAGATGAAGCGAAGTCGTACCGTCAAGTTGGACATGAAACGAAGCCACGCCACAATTTGGAGATGAAGCGAAGTCGCGTCATTAGTTTGGAGATGAAACGAAGCTACACCACGACTTTGAAGATGAAGTGAAGTTACGTCATTAGTTTAGAGATGAAGCGAAGCTGCGTCATGATTTTGTAGACCGAGTCATTGAAGATGGAGTCAAGCCATGTATACCGACCTTGAACTTGAAGATGGAGCGGAGTCATGAACACTGACCTTTAACTTAAAGATAGAAGTGGGGCCATGCATGCCAATCTTGAACTTAAAGATGGAAAGGCATCAACAAAGCCTTTGAACTTAAAGATGGAGAAGCATCGATGAAGCCTTTCAACTTAAATATGGAGAAGCATCAACGAGACCTTCGCACTTGAGTTTGACAAAGCATCGACAAATTCTTTGCATTTGAGTTCGACGAGATCTTCGCACTTGAGAAAACGAAACCGCACCACGACTTTGAAGATGGAGCGAAGTCGTGTCATCAGTTTGGAGATGAAACGAAGCCACACCACGACTTGGAGATGAAGCGAAGCCGCGTCATTAGTTTGGAGATGAAACGAAGCCACGCCACGACTTGTAGATGAAACGAAGCTGCTCATTAGTTTGGAGATGAAACAAAGCCATGCCATGACTTTGAAGATGAAATGAAGCTGCGTCATTAGTTTGGAGATGAAGCGAAGTCGTATCGTTAGTTTGAAGATGAAACGAAGCCGCGCCACGACTTTGAAGATGAAGTGAAGCTGCGTCATTAGTTTGGAGATGAAGCAAAGCTGCATCATGATTTTGTAGACTAAGTCATTGAAGATGGAGCCCAGCCATGTACACCGACCTTGAACTTGAAGATGGAGCGGAGTCATGCACACCGACCTTTAACTTGAAGATAGAGGAGCGTATAAGTTTACTTTTAAAGAGGAAGCGAAACGCATTCCACGTGTGTGCCTTTTATTTACTGTGTTGGCTCTTTACGAGGGATGAACATCTTCAACCCATTGTGTTGCCCCCAATAGGGATGAACATCTTCAATCTGAAGTGTCATTCTTTGACGGGGATGATCAACATCAATCTTGTAGTATTATACTTTGATGGTTGTGGTACCTCTTCTGATGGGCTAAACTTAAATTTTTTTTAAGTTTCCTTTGTACCTTTAAAGAAAGGGATCGAATCATGATGTAGTTCCAGTTTTTTTTTAACTGGACTGAACTTAAAGTTTCTTTCAAGCTGCCTACATACCCTTCTTAATGATAAGGATCAAGTCATAATGTAGTTCGAAGAGAACTTTTTTTTCTTTTTATACGCGACTGAACTTAAATTTCTTTAAATTGCCTACGTACCCTTTATAATGAAAGGGATCAAGTCGTAACGTAGTTCATACAGATTTTTTTTTTCTTTTTATGCACGACTGAATTTAACGCTCTTTAAGCTGCCTACGTACCCTGTATAATGACAAGGATCAAGTTGAAACGTAGTTCGTACAAAGGGTTTTTTTTTTTCTTTTTTTTTATGCGTAAAACTTTTTGAGAAACTTGCCATTGATTGGGCCAATCCTTAGCCCGTCCTTATCGATTATCTTGTACGCGCCGTTCGTGTAGACCTCCTTGACGATGTAGGGTCCATTCCATTTAGGTGTGAACTTATTCCCTGTATGTCTCGTTGTGATAATGGGTCTCCTTACGACGAGCACTAGATCACCTACTTGAAAGGACCGAGGCTTTACATGTTTATCGAAAGCTTTAGACATTTGTGCCTGGTAACATTCCAGCGCTTCTGAGCTTCTAACCGTTTTTCATCCAATGCTTCCAACTCTTGGAGTCGCAGTTTGGCGTTGTCTTCCGTAGTCAGCCCTTCTTGCACTGCCATTCTCAGCGATGGAATTTCTCTTTCCAAAGGAAGGACAGCTTCTACCCCATAAACGAGAGAGTATGGGGTGACTCCTGTAGGGGTACGGTGAGTGGTGCGATAAGCCCACAACGCTTCACCGATATTCTCCTGCCAATCTCTCTTCGACTTGGAGACAATTTTCTTCAGCAGGTTACACAATGTCTTATTAAATGCCTCAGCCAACCCATTTGTGGCGGTGTTATATATGGATGACTTGTACTGCTTGAATTTAAATTTTTCACACAACCTGTCCATCAAACTATTGGAGAATTGTCTTCCGTTATCTGTTACGATCCGATGGGGAATACCATACCGAAAATTGATACGAGTGCAGATAAATTTAAATCTTGGAAGTTTGAAGTAGAAGTCTTGGAAGAGTATTTGTGTCTTCAAAGGTCTCCTGCCTTATAGGAGTGCAGCTTCAGGAGTCTTGGAAGCTTGAAGTAGAAGTCTTGGAAGAGTATTTGTATCTTCAAAGGTCTTCTGCCTTATAGAAGTGCAGTTTCAGGAGTCTTGGAAGCTTGAAGTAGAAGTCTTGGAAGAGTATTTGTATCTTCAAAGGTCTTCTGCCTTATAGGAGTGCAGCTTCAGGAGTCTTGGGAGTCCTATGCTTGTTAGTGAATTCTCTTTGTGTCTTCTGAGTGTAGAAAATGCTGCCTTTACAAATGAAGAGAACTTCTCTATTTATAGAGTTCTCAGGTGGGCTTGGTTGGTCTATGGGCCTGACCCTTGGACCCAATTAGTTGGTTTTGGGCCTGATCTGGAATTTGGGTCCAATTCAACTTTTTTGTAGTTTGGACTTTAAGCCCAAATAGTAATATCAAATTGGACTAATTTAATCTCATCTGATTCATCCGCATGACGTCATCGAAACTTGTCTTCAATTCAATTTGGGACACGTGTCAACTACTAATTGCACCCAAAGTCAATGATTTAGAAATTCGTCGTTAATTTAGCAAACGACGTCGTGACTTGTGATTGGTCCAAAATTTCTCATTCAACAAAAGTATATATTTTTCAAAGGTTTTTTTTAAAATCCTTTCATAAAGGATGATACGTTTTTCATAGGATTTTAATATCCTTTGTTAAATGTATATCTTTTTCAAAGGTTTTCCTAACACCTTCAATAAATATATTTTTCTTCGAAGGTTTCTTTTAATCTTCAATAAAAGAATATATATTTCGCCAAAGTTTTTTTAAATACCTTCGATAAATATACATCTTTTTCGAATGTTTTCTATAACTCGAAATAGGTTAATTTCCTTGTAGCGATATACTCTCATGAAATCTTGACAGATTTAGTAAACGATAAATTCTTCAATGTTTAGTATATACCAAAAATACTTTAAAATAACAACTCACACCTCAAACATACGATTTATATTGAAAACATTGAAAATATCTACTTACACTTTAAATGTTTAACACATAAGAAATCTCATAGTAGATCTTCAAGTAATAATTTCTCATACAATCTCTGTATTATCAACTTAGATATAGTTTTCTAAAACCATGTGTAATTGTGGATTTCTTGAAGTATCATAATATATTCTAAGGCAAACTTCGGAGGGAACCAGCTACGTACTAGACGGTTCGAATTGCCTTTCGCCCCTATATTTAATTTAGGCGAACTATTTGTACAGATAAATAATAATAACAAAACCGTTAAAGGTAACCACTCACATGGATCATATTTCGAATTATTTGTTATCCTAACTTGGGTCCAATCTGCACTTTCCAATTTAACTATACAATAATCAATCTATAACTATAATAATAATCCATAATATTCAATTAACTTAACTTCTCATTCTTGAGTTTTACTCTTTTGTGAACATCCAATTTTGTATTCTTTTTGCATCTGATTATTACCATCCACTTATCAAACACCCAAAAAAATGAAAAATACTACCATGCCCTCGTGATTATTACCTAAAACAAACCATGCCCACGTGGTCTCTTACCCCACACAACATCTCCTCAACTTCTTAGGCTTTTCACCATCTCTTCATTTAAGATATTTTGTAAATAGGTGTTGTTGGGTTGGGTTTGGTTGAAAGGATTTTTAGACCCAGTCTAATTATTTTCAACCCAGATAATTCTTATTAAAAAATGAACCCAATCCAACTATGAAATATTTCGGTTAGGTTGGTTCGAGTTAATCGGATCATTTATTTAAAATTTTGTTCTAAAAAGAATCAAAACATAAATATGTAAAAATCTAATTTAATTATTTTCATATATTGAATTAAGATGAACTACTCAACTTCAATTTATATAGTGAAAATATTCTTTCTAAAGTGTAAATAAACTATTTTAAGAGTTGTTGAAGAATAAATTATTAAAAAAATATTTGAATTAAATAAAATTAAAATCAATATATGTATAAATAACTGTGTTATGAGTAACAAAAAAAATATTTTAAAATTAATAATAAATTCGGGTTGGTTTGAGTTATTTCAGGTGAACTCAACCTAAATTAAATGAGTTGATAACCCAATTCAAACCGCACAGATTGGGTTGGGTTAATCGATTTTTCGGAGTATAGAGTGTTTTGAACATCCCTAATTTTGTATATTAAATATGAAAAATATATATTCATTTGATGAGATAAGAATTCTAATTATATGCAATTTGATTTAGTTTGGATTTGACTTTTATTTAAAAAAAATAAAAATAAAAAAACTAATGGGTGATGGATGGATCTAAATTAATTTGGTAAGTTTCAGATTTGCATTATTATCTCGTGAAAAATCCACGTCACCCACGTGCTCTCTCTCACTCTCGACAAGTTAAAATATTCTATCTTGGTTTAAATGATTGATCCAACCTCGATATTTACATCTCTAAAAAAATATCTGTATTATTATTATAAAATATTTGGAGCTCTATTGCAAGAAGAATTCTCATTCCTCAGCAAGATTTGTTGTAGCAAATTACATGGAAGAAGCAAGTGAAAGCAAGAAGATTTTAATAAGTGGCGTAAGCCAAGGCTTAGGAAGAGCCTTGGCATTGGAATTGGCTAGGCGTGGCCACACTATCATAGGCTGTTCTCGCAATCAAACCAAGTTGGATTTACTTCAACCAATTCTCTCCACCATCTCTCCACATAACCACTTACTCCTTAATGTTGATGTGGTATGTAACTATTCAACCCTTCCTTTCGTTTTGCACATTCTCGTTTGATAACGATTTCGTTTTTTTGTTTTTAAATTAAGTTTCTATCTTTTGTCGTTCGGTAACTTGTTTGTAGCTTTAAAATTTGAGTAAGTTTAAATGTTTCAGTTTCAATATCATCGAATGAGTTTTGAGAAAATGAAACAAGCATATATTTCAAAAGAAATGGGCTGGAAAAATACATTTTTTATCCGTAGATTTGGGATCTAATTTCTTTATAGTCCATAAGTTTCAAAATGTTACATTTTTAGTTCTTAAGTTTTGAATTTTTTTATTTCAACTTCGTCTATAAATTTCAAAATGTTACCCTTTTTTTTATCATTTAATTTTGAATTTTATTTCAATTTTGTTATTAGATTTCATGATTATCGACAATTTTAACTCCAAATTTTTTTGCTAAATGCACATTTCCAATTTTGGTGCAATTGTCTATTAAATGTAAAGTGCAATTTTTAAATTAATTTTAATAGGTGATTGAAAAGAAAAGTGCAACCGACATTAAAGGGGTTTAATGTCGGTTTTAAACCGACATAAAAGACAACCGACATTAAAGGACTTTAATAACGAAATTCTTCTAGTGCTTAACGAATTATAATTCTTTTAGTTCTTTCATATATTAATAGAAATTAACACTAGAGATAGAAAATGAGAATTTAGTGAAAAATCAATGCTAAAAATCTTGAAATTTAGGAACAAAAAATTGAAAAACAATTCAAACGTCTAAGGTGAAATTGTAAAATTTAAAACCTTAAAAACTAAATTAAAATCAAACACAAAACTTAAGGACATAAAATATAAAGTGTTGAAATTGAAGGATTAATTAAGGGTTGTTTTTAAATATAGAAAAATGAACCAATTTATAAAATATAACACAATTTTAGAACTATCAATGATAGATGTCGATAGACACTGATAGACTTCTATCAGTGTCTATCAATGTCACCGATAGTCTATCAGTGTCTATCAACGTCTATCATTGACAGTTTTAAAATTTTACTATATATTGTAAATATTTTCAACAATTTTACCATTTAAAATAATTTCTTATTAATGTGGTTGACAATTTTTATTTTTTAGAGGTCGGATGATAAAGTTAAAGAGATGCTACATACAATCGTGGAGAAAATTGGAGTTCCCGATATTATTGGTATATTCTTGATATAATTCTTCTTTTAAGTTTTTTTTTTCCTTTTTATATTTCACTTTAATTGAAAGTAATAAAAATAATTAATTTTTTTTCTTATTTTTTTTGGATAATATAGTAAACAATGCTGCAATGATCAATGTGAATGCAAAGATTTGGGAGATTAGTAGAGAAGAGTTTGATGATGTGATTGACACAAATATAAAAGGAACAGCTAATGTATTGCGTCATTTCATTCCTCTTTTGCTTCCAAAAAACAAAGGCATTATTGTCAACATAAGTTCTATATTTGGAAGGATAGGAGCTGGCCTGGTATGTATTATTTCAATAATTTTTTACTTTTACTTCTTACTAAGTAATGTTTCATAAAATATTTTTTAATTTCCATCGAAATCTCAAAATTTTGGTACCAAGAATTTTGTTTTTCTCCTCATTCGGACAAAATTTCAAGATTTTTCGAAATTCGATAAATTCTCAAGAAATTTTGAGATTTTCAAAATGTTTTTGAGAATAATTTGAGAATTTTTTTTATGTTTTTAAGAATTAATTATGTTAGCGTAATTCAAGTTATTATTTTTTTTTCAATTTTATGGACTTAATTATATATAAGTATAAATAATTTCACATGCTAATTTCATTTTTGAAATATGCAACATTTTCTAATGTTTCAAGTTTTCTCAATTTTCCCTTTTCTTAAAAAATAAAAAACTTTAATTTCAAAGAAATTGAATTAAAAAAAATATTTGCAAAAAAGACGTATATTTATTTTTAAACTCATTCAATTTTTTCCAGTAAATTTTCACATCATTTGATCAATTACTTTTGTTTCTTTTACCACCTAAAACCTTCATTTTCTCATCACGTCACCTCAAAATATTGCTAAACTTTATATAATTTGGTAATTGTTTTTTTATTTCTTTTTAAATTTATACTCTTACATCAATATTTACACTCGAACACCATCTTGCTTTATGGAAATGATTATTAAAAATGGTCAATTATAATCGAGTTAAACCACAGTAAAAAATTTATTAACTAATTATAACAATTCCATCAATTTTTATAAAGTTTCTCAAAACGTCCATCAACATTTCGATAGTACTATGAATTTGGAAATTCGATATTTTTATCGACATCCATATTTTAAAGGTTGTTTATGAGGAACAAAAGTGGTTTTTGTATTATTACTGGTTATTTCTTTATATGTAGGTTTCACCCTATTGTAGTTCAAAGTGGGGAATTGAAGGTTTAAGCAAATCAATAGCAAATGAATTGCCAAATGGAATGACAATTGTTGCATTGGATCCTGGGATTATACATACAGAAATGCTTTTGTCCAGGTTGGGCAATATTGCTTCTCAATACCAATCTCCCGAACAATGGTATGACCATAACACAATGCATTTGTTAAATTATAAATTTGATTTTTATAGTTGACAATTAAAATTGAGTTCTCAATGTTTTTTCAATAAGAATTTAGGTTACTTTTATCTCAAGAGAAACATAATAAATTGATAGTAATCGGAAAAATTCATCGTATTTGATTAAATTTAGCGTTGTTTACTTGTGTTTTATACTCATACTGACATATGGGATTCACTTCCAGAAAACACAAACTTATTGATAAGCAGAGGATGCTCAATCTAATTACGTCTAGAAATTACTCCTTATGGTTTGTTATTATTACCGCTACAACATGAGAATTATGAATTTGTCACATTTATAGTTATATTTACAGTAGTCACTTTTACTGTTACCAAACAGTAATAGTAAAGCTAACAGTAAATGTGAAAAATTCATATTTTTAATTAAATGTGTTTAAAAAAAAAACAATCTAATTACATTAGCAAATGTGGCTCATTATGATTGATCTATCCATGGATATCCATATTCATTACACTAGTTTTCACTACGGATTGGTTAACTACAGTCTTAGTCCTTATGTATTTGTCAAACCTTTGAAAATAGATCCTACGATAATAATTATTTTTGAAATTTTATGAAACTATATGGACTAAATACCGACTTTTAAAACCGTAGAGACTAAACACCAACGTTTTACAAATTATAGGGACATAATTAACAATTTAACCTAAAAATGTTTTTGGTATGCTTTATAAATTAGGTATGATATAATTAGAAGTGTAACTTAAGGACTCATTCATTTGTAATAATACAAAAACCACTTCTGTTCCTAAACCCTAAACGCTAAACGCTAAACATAAAATAGGGACTCATTCATTTATAATTAATTGGTTAAATGTTATTAATCAGGGCTTTGAAGGCAGCTACGATGATTCTGAATCTTACAAATGTGGAAAACGGTGCATCTCTCACTGTGGAGGACCCAGGAACTCTTCCAATGTAGTCATTTCAAATAACCCTTTATGGAGAAAGCCATGCAATCAACGTCACTAGTTTGCTTCAACTAATATGGGAGCAAAACCATTGTATCTTTTTTCTTTTTCTTTTTCTTGCGGGAAAATATCAATTTACAACAGTAAGCTTTGAGGGTTATATAAATTTAAATCATTAATTAATAATTGTATCAATTTCAATCGCCAACATTCGTAAATGTCTCAATTTACACCTTCTGCGTTCTATTTTAATAAACATCGTGTGAGAATTATAATTTTATCAATGAAACCTCCTAAACTTTCATTAGGGAATCAATTTCATGTTTATGTACTTAATTGTATTGTTTGGGTACTTGCATTGTTGCACTCTGTTCGCTATATTTTTTCCTACAGGCAAGATGTTGACCATTTTATGTTCTACATCTTGTACTTGGTTTTGTCAAGCATGATGTTCCATATTTTGCCGATTATGTTAGGAAATATTTTCCCTTTTTATTAAATATGTGATAACATGTAGAAATACAAGTAATTGTTACTTCTTATTTAGAATAATTAGGGAAATTCAGTGGAAAGTGTATTAACTTAAGAAGAAAACCATGCAAAAAGATCATCCATGCGTTTAACACTTGCAAAACTACTTATCCTAAAATGTTACAATTCTAACCTCTATAAACCTAGGATTTGGAATACAATAGAATCAAAACTTGTCAAAGAAAAATGATACTAAAATAGGTGAACACATAAGAAGACTTGACCAATATGACCTTACACTGAAAGCAGGACCGTGCATTAAAAAGTATGCAACAAGAACATGACAAATGCATGGTCGGTGATATGTCTAGTTAAAGTGTAAGTTGGGAGCTGATTTGAAAGAGATGCGACAAAGCCAATAAATTGATGATGCGAGGAAGCAGCGGAGCAATGTATGGAAATAAATGTAAAGTGTGTTAGACAATCATTAGAGATAATTCTGAAGAAATATCAGTGAAATTATAAATAGCTCAAGTCTTGCAACTTTGAACTTCTTGGAGAAAGCTTCTTCTTCTTTCCAATTCTTGTGTTGAGTCATCCTAATTCGTACATGTTATGACATGAGGAGTAGGGCATCCTCTACAAATGGGTTTGTACAAGATCAGACTATAAAATCAATCATTCCTACTTTATAACGTTGTTTACTATTTAAGTCTGACTATTTCAAAGCGATGACCTAGGTAACTTGACCTTAATCCTGAGCTAACTATGAACTCTTGTTTATTCGGGATTATCCTTAGATTTGCATAGGTGAGGGTTGGCTCAATAGCGCCGGCTCAATAAACCTCCATTTGAGGAGTAAGTCCAGGTAGATAGTTGGGGACATAGGGTGCAAGATGGAATTCACTCGTACCTGTTTTCTGGGATAGTAGAAAGGTTGTTCCCTTAAGTGCTGACTTCGGGTCTTGAACAAGGGGCCCTACCCTCTCATTGGCTCGAGAGGACTCGATTTGTTGATCGAATCAAAAATCTGATTATATATGATATGATTAAACTGGTCGATTATATATGATATAGTTGACATGATGTATGAGATACATTAATTGGAGGAAAAGGATATAAATATGATTTATATCTAGTAGAGGAGAAAAGGACTATGGTTTAAATGTTGCATATGATGTGATATTAAAACTATGTGTTATAAATATGATAAGTTTGTTGTTATATTTATTTATAATTAAAAATATATGAGATAATTGTTGGTGATTTTCTCCATAACCGTATTGTGGGAGGTTGCATTTAGTTTTTATTTTGCAAGAAGATCAGATTATCGCTTCACAAAGTTGTACACTGCCAATCGTATAGTTAACGTGAGCCTACACGATAGCTTAAGTTTTCCTAAATGATCGTGTACACGTGCAGTCGACCTAAACGATCGTGTAGCTTTTACTAACCGATCGCGTGCGAGAGCGATATTACCTAAACGATCATCTAAACAATTAGGATCGATTACCTAAACAATCATGCAACTCTTTCTAAACAATCAAACACCCGTCTATACGATAGACACAAAATCTCTCCCACTTGCTTGGTCGTAGAATACGATCGTGTTTCCTCCTACCCTTTACCAAATCCAATAGAGCCCACACCTCCTGGATTCTCACTCTAAGAATACCAAGGTCACTATGCGGTGGTGTCCTCCTTGCTGCTTGTTCGTGTAGAAGACAGTTCGGTGGTAAGCGACAACCAGATTTGGTAGACAATTGACTTGGCGATCACAACGATAATGAGAGGTGTTATTCCTAGTGAGATCAAGAGAAAGACAGAAGAAAGGTTCTTCAAAGGTGAGTCTTTCGGTTCTTTGTATTTAAGTTTTAAAATCATGTCGTAATTTATTTTGTGATGCATAACTTGTATGTATGTTTGTGAATGCGGTATTTCTGCCACAATGAATTTGGAACGATCTTGCTTCTGCTCATAGGTACTTTTGTATAAAAGTTCCTTCAATTGGTATCAGAGTCAGGTTATGTAATTTAAGTCATACAACTACTATATCATAACACTTATAATATAGATATTATGCATGACCAATGCATAACCTAAGGTAGGTTCTATCTAGGCTGGGGTATTTAAGCTAAAAGAAACGGAACACCCCTACCTGGAATGTACTTGGAAAGGTGAATTAGATTGATTTGATGCATGCATGCAAATTTGAGGACAATCCGTTAAAAAGTTTAATGAGACGACTTGAACTTGTTTAATTTCAAAGACAAGTGTTGTTTTTTTAAGCAAATTAACCTGACTAAGATAAAATCAGTAGTCGGATAGTCTAAGTTAATGAACCCATAGGTAGAACATTAAGTTCGAGGTACTTGGGGTATATGATACTTCATTTAAACCTCTTCGTGTTTCTCCCTTTATGTTCACACCGTGAGATCTATCCTCGGCCTTATGGCACCCTTGAAGTGTCCTCCAAAAGGATGGCATTTGGGTAGGTCAATATCAAGGTCAATGGAGAGAATGTTCATAGTAAGTGGCAGCGAACGTGCGACAGCATATCTCTCGGTCTCTCTCGTTAGGTTGGATAACATTTCTGTGCATCGCCTCGAGGCACCCTAGGAGTGTCCCCCTATAGGATGGCAATTTTGTACGATTCTTTATCTAATCTCCTATATAGGATAGAGTTGCTTTAGTCTCTTGTCCTAATCTACTTTTTCCCTTACGGTGGGCGCATTAGGGCAAGACTCTAGGGTCGAAAATGAGGGGCTACACTTACACTAAGTTGTTAAGGGTAACAGTTCTGGACCGAAAAAATGGTGACTGTTAGGATCAGTTACAAGAGTTGTTTCTGCCTAAGGATTGAGAGCGTCTCATCCCAGTGAAGAGGCATTGTTGAATGAAATTTTAATTGCAGCGGACGGAACGTAATGCGTAATGTAATGGAATGTAATGCCGCCGCAAAGATGGAGAAATGGGATTGATGATGGTGAAGTGGATGATGAGTACGCGGTGATGAATCACGCTTCTCGATAATAAATGCGATACTATGTTCTAAATTAATGCATGTGATGCTACTGATATGCGTTCGTAGTATGCGTTCATGTAGTATGCGCGTGTCACAAGTTTTCTTGCACTGGAACCAAGCATAATTCCAACACGAGATTCTCAGAGTGATCTGAGGTCGAACACGGGGATTGCATTGATTAATGCGATACTAATGTGATATATGCGACCGAAAGCAAAATAATAATGAATTGTATTGGAAAAGTAAAATGTGGTAACAAGTAAAATGCGATGATAAAATAAAATGTGGTGATAAATAAGCAAATAAACAATAAAATAAATAAACAAATAAATGGCTGACTGTGAAGATGTGCAAGTATCTGATGGAATGTGGTGGTAGGTCTTGTGAAATGTGTCAGAAAGAGAATGGGTTGGGGGGAAGGACATCGCAAGTTCGTCAATCCTGTTGAGGATGCAACTAAGGTTCTGCTTTCCCTTGGCTTACACCTCTCGGTGATCGGCTGCGTTCCCATATGTCTATGGTGAATCAGGGATGAACGTTGCAAATGTAAGGTTGTTTCCATCTTTGGAAATACATCTTGCTTTATTTAAAGCATTCTTCCAACCTTCTTTCGAGAGGTGGATTAACATCTTCACTTCTGCTCTCACAGGTGAAGATGTCGCTAAGCATGCGTTAACTAAACTTAGCTAATTTCTTCAACATGGACTAACTTACTCGTTTAATCCTTCCCCCTTACCCTAGAGGATTAGTTACACATAGTGAAAGAAATGGACGATGAATGTATGGTGAAGAACAGAGAGATGACGATGAATATAATAATGATATTAAAAGATAACGATAAAGCGTTTGTTACAGATGGATGGATGAAAGATTAGAAATGAACACAGTTGATGAAAAGAAAGTGAGAACAAATAAGGAAAGCATGTCAATGTCTTGACACAGATCCCGATCGGAGACGATTTTCTTGTCGGCATGTAGGAGGAGTGTGGTGGAAAACTTCCTTCTCAGGCTTGTTTCCCAGGTAGAATTGATCTTTGCACAGAGCTTCCCTTCGAGCTTGTGGATGAATTTGTAGCTCCCAAGACTTCCCTTTCGGTCTTATCTCGTCTTTCTCCCAAATTTTTTCTAAGTGTCTCTTTAGACCAGCCTCCTCTTTTTGGAATTAATATAGCTATTTATAGACCTTGGCACCTCCTTCATCAGTGGTCCCGCTCTGAAAAGCTGCTTTTTCTACCATGGCTAAGTGGAAATGTCCGCTCTGCTCCACATTCAATTTGTCAGATCGTACAACAAAAAAGTTATACAATTTTAGAAATCCCCGTGAATGCGTCACTCTTTTCATCTACTACGATCAATCGCTGCATTCGGTGCAAATGCATTAGTCTTTTTATCGATCGTCACATGCGGTGCAAATGCGTTGCTCGATTGCGTCCATGATCGACCGTCGCATTTGGTGCGAATGCATTGCTCTTTTTGTCCTCGACTGATCGTCGAATGCAGTGACCTGTTTCCTGCAAAACAAAGACTTGAACATTCCTTTTTTCCATCGCAATGGGGTTAGCAAGTGTGTTTCCGACACTTTACAACTTTTGCATTTTTAAGTGATAACGAGCAGAAATGCACGTTATTACAGTGCTAAGTTATTAAACAATGAAGGTTTGTGTTGATAAAATATGTTAGATTGCATCCAAAAAGCATTGAGTTCATCACATTGCGGTCGCATGTGTTCATCGCATAGAAACGACTAATTTTTGTATTTTTATGCAGAATATGCATTGACGCAAGGTGAAAAGCGCGATCGCAAGAAATCAACGATCGAGCGCAGCATTACCGCAAGGCTTTGGGGTGATTTGTGTTCGCAAACATCTGCTCAAGAAGGATTGCCACATATAGTCAGCGCAACTTGATGGGCGCATCTGGGTGAAAGGCATAATTAATCATGATGGGACAGAAAGATGATGACGGTCAAATCCGGAAGTTGACAAGCCACTAACGATATCAAGTACATTAAGCTTTTTGGTGACAAATATTTGACGCATTAGTCACTGAATTAAAGCCATCCCATCTGTGCAATCATAAGAGAGAAGCCGCCCTTCACCCCGAAGCTCTAAATACCGAAGGCATCCTTCGGAAAAGGGGTTCATGAGTTCAAAGTTCAGCCATTTCAGAAGTTCAGATACTTAGATAATTTTCTCCATAGTTAGAATAGCCATGTCCATAGTTTCCTTTTTATTTTAAGGTGGAGCAAGAGAACAGTCGAGACGCCGGAAGATCGCTCAAGGTAACTTGAGAGAGACCCCGGAGGCATAGAAAGCAGGGAGTAGGCCAACTCTCGCGAGAGCAAGACTATCTTTTGAACAAGAGTAGAAAAGACAGTGTAAAAGCCTAGGAAGCAAGAGATTGCTACCAGGCTCTTTATTCTCTTCTTGCATTGTTATTTTGTATTTTAACTTTATATTTATACAATGAAAGTTCTTTATCTACATCTATTCACTCTTTTAGCACGCATGAGTAGCTAAACTAATCGAATGGGTTGAGAAGAACTAAGCTAACATGACCTAGGATTTTCATCGCATGCGATCATCTTATTTTATGTTGTGCCCAACACCCCTTTAGAGCTACTCGAGAGAGAGTCTAAAGAAAAAACCTAAGACTTGAGAAGCTAGGTTAGAATCTAGACTCGAGAGAGCAAGATTAGATCTGCATAAACAAGAGATAGGGACTTAGAGATAAGCTATGTTTTCCAACCTACATCGCATACACCATAGAGATAGGTATGATATTATATGGTCGCTTTATTTGTGTGTGTGTCATTTTGTCATCGCATAAATAAGAATAGAGGCTTATGTGTAGGTCCTATAGACTCATCGCATATATCGCATGCGTTCTAGCATTAGAAGCCGTAGCATTCGCATCGAGAGATGGTTTACAATTGTATGTGTGTTGCATGATCGCATAGCATGAACGCATCCTAGGAAGTGTTAGCCGAAACCCGTCTCAACCCGTTCACCGCACACTCAACGCATCTTCCGTTTTATCAACTCTTTTCGAAACTCCGCCACATTTGTTTAATTTTATTACCGCAAATAACATTCCCAACAACTACTTGATTTATTTGGTTACCGCAAAGTCTTCTGAGAAATTATCACCGCATATTGTTTTCCTAAGTCCTTGAGTTCGACCCTGGACTTACCAGGAAACTCAGTGGGGTTTACACTTGGATTCCACTGAAAAAACTTGAGTGCTCAATGCATTTTCCTCATCGCATTTCATCCATAATTCCACCTGATAAAATAACGCATCGCTAAGCCAATTTCTATGCGTTCGATGCAACTTTTTCCTTCTTTTTGCCACATATTCTAAATAAGATGGTATAAATAACTTGTATTTCTACAAGTTATCACACCCCCAAATTTAGATATATGCTTGTACTCAAGAATATCCTATATTAAGGCAATTCAGCTCAAATCCTATCCTAACTTTGCGTCGATCGGCTACTCCGAAGGCTCCACCTCTACATGATTTCTCAAAAGTACTGATTCCTTCTATCCTTTGAACATTTCTTCAGCATGCTCTACTTTATTCTTACCTAAGACAAACCTCTGCTCAAAGTTCTCTTCTTGTTTTGAAAAGAATGTTTTTCCTATTCTTGTAAAAGAGACGAAGTGTGCCTTTAATGCGGTGGACTGGTTTGCATCTTCCTATAGAGAGCGTTGATCATGGTTACACCCTTCGTTTTGGCTTGCTCCCATGGGTGTCATGCGAGCATCCAACTTCGGTTGTGTAACAAGCTCAACTTCAACTCTTGATCCTTAGCTAAGTTTTCACTTTAGCTTGTTAGTGGAGTTATCTCTTTTATATTATTTTCTTAAAATTTATTTTTGTATTGCGTCGATCCTGGTAACCTACCTTCATTTTGACTTGCTCCCACGATTGTCATGCTAACATCCAACTACGAGTAGGTTCCTTTCACGACTTAACTCTTATCAGGTTGGGATTTTCCCTTACGCTGACAGCGGAGTTTTTTTTTATTGTTTTTTGTTATTTATTTTTTTAAGAACAAATTTGCCTGATATGAACGCATCTGCTTGATCGCATCTGCTCAGACTTTTCCCACCCCCAAATTTAGAGAGTCGCAAGGTTCTCATTGCGTTGTTTTGGACAGAAAAGACAAAACACTTAGTCAAAATTTTGAAAAGACGGTTTGAGCAGAGTCTTGTAATAAAGAAGGTAAAGTAGAGTTATTGCCATGAATTGTCTAAGTGTTAGGCAGAAAATGCAATGTATAAAGAAATTGCGCTAAGGTTACGCATGATACTCGTCATGGTAGCGCAAATAAACAATGCAAAAGAAAAGAAAGGAAATATCGCAATAATTGACAAAGAATGATATAAATAAAGAGTCAAAGACATAAGGAAAGAATAATCACTCAATTATATAAAAATTGTCTAAGTACACAAAGAATTACAATGATCGCAAACACAAAATTTTAAGCATGTACAGAAGAATACAAAGGTATAGCTATCTATAAAAAATTTGGAATGACCGTAAAAAGACTTCAAAAATGTGAAGGAGAAGGTGGTACACCACCAAGTTTAACTTTGCGGCGAGGACTCTTGGTGAAGAGGGCATTGCGGAGGAGTTATAATAGGCATAAATGCACATTATCATAGTACTAAGTTCTTAAACAATGTTGGATTGCGTTGATAGAATATGTTAAATTGCATCCATTAAGCATAAATTCTACAATATTGTGGTCGCATGCGTCCAACGCATTAGGGTAGTTATCTCTATATTTTTGTGCAGAATAATGCGTTAACGCAATGCAAAGAATGCGATCATAGGAATACATCGGTCGAGTGCAACTTCACCGCAAGACTTTACGTTGATCGTGCTCGCAAACATCCACCCAAGAAGAATCACCGCAACATGGTGGGCGCATCCAGACGAAAAGAAAATTAAGATTGATGGGACAGAAAGTTGACAGCAGTCGGATCCAAATTAAGTTGATAGCCGATAACGGTCACAAAGTACATCCAGCTTTATCGGTGACAACTATCCAGTGCATCAGTCAGGAATTAAAGCTATCCCATCTGTAAAACCAGGGGAGAGAAGCTGCCTTTCACCTTTGATGCCCTATAAATACCAAGTGCATTCTTCAGAGAAGGGGTTAAGCAGTCAATTACTTCATCATTTTACAAGTTCACACCTCTGTTCATAGTTTTCTTTTTCATTTCACAGTGGAGGTAGAGAAGAGTGGTGACGTCGGAGATCATCCAAGGCGGCTCGAGAGAGAACCTTGGGGCGTAAGAGCAGAAAGCGGGTTGACTCTCTCAGAAGTGAGAATATCTTTAGAGCACAAGTAGAACAGTGTAACACCTGGTGGCAAGAAATTGCTCCATGCTCTTTACCATACTTGCATTGTTATTTTGTACTTCATCTTTTATCTATTTAATGGAAGTTCTATTTCTATATCTGCTCACTCTCTTAATACGCGTGAGTAGCTAAACTAGTTGAATGGATTGAGAAGAACTAAGCTAACATGATCTAGGAAGTTCATTGCTTGCGATTGTCTTGTTTTATGGTGTGCGAAACATCCCTTTAGAGTTGCTCGAGAGAGAATCTAAAGAAAGAACCTAATGTCTCGAGAGAGCTAGGTTAGAATCTGACTTGAAAAAGAAAGATTGGGCCTACATAAATAAGAAATAGGGACTTAGAGATAAGCTCTGTTTGTCAACTTGCATCGCATGCATCCTAAGAATAGGAATGATATTATAAGGTCGCATATTTGTGTGAATGTCATGTTGTCATTACATAAATAGAAATAGAGGTTTATGTGTAAACCCTGTAGACTTATCGCATATTTATCGCATGTGTTCTAGCCTTAAAAGCCGTGGCATTCATGTCGAGAGGTTGTTTTGCTATTGTATGCATGTTGTATGATCACAAGGCATGAACACAACCTAGGGAGTGTTAACCGAAACCCTTCTCAACCCGTTCACCATATATTCATCATATTTCCCGTTGCCAACTCCTTTCGAACTCTACTGCATTTAACATTATTTTCATTAACGCAACAACAAACCAACCACCTTATTTATTTTACCGGTTACCGCAAAGTTTTCATAAGAAAATTATTAATGCAAACTATTTTCACAAGTCCCTGTGTTAGACCCTGGACTTACCAAGAAAATCAGAGGAATTACACTTGGGTTCCGCTGGGGAATCTTGAGTGCACAACATAATTCCATCAACACATCTCATCCATTCTCCACACTTAATAAAACAACGCATCATGTTTTTGGCGCCATTGCCAGGGAGTTCGACAAAATAGTTGTTAACGGTAATTCTTGTGAATTCTTTACAGAACTCTCAATCTCTGGCGAACTATGACCCAGAGATTGAGAGAATATTTCGAAGGAGACTAAGGAACTGCTAACAGCAATCACAATCCGATAAAGAAGAGATGGCGGAGCAGCTTAGGAATGAAGCACCAAACAACAACAATGTCATTGCAAATCCAATTCTGTTGGCCAACGATCGCAATAGGCCCATTAGGGACTATGCATCGCCAAACCTCTATGATTTCTCTCCGGGAATCATGAGGGCTACCTTAGACAAAAGTAGATTTGAAATGAAACTGGTGATGCTGCAGATGATCCAGGCTGCAAGTCAATTCAGAGGAAGGCGTGGCAAGGATCTGCATGCCCACCTCCGAAGTTTTATTGAAATCTGCAATACTTTTGTGTTCCTGAATATCTCTGCTGAGGAGGTTCGACTAACGTTGTTTCCATTTTCTCTCTATGATCAGGCTAGGAAATCGGCTACTCCCTGAATTAGGAGAGATCACTTCTTGGAAGCTGGTGGTGGAGAAGTTTATGAAGAAGTATTTCGCACATATAGAGAATGCCAGACGAAGAAAGCTTATTACTAATTTTGAACAAGATATGGACAAATCGCTCAGTGATGCCTAGGAGAGGTTTAAAAGGTTGGTTCGAGATTGTCCGCATAATGGGTTGTCAGACTGCCTTCAAATGGAAATTTTCTACCACGGTTTGAATCCTGCTTCGCAGACCGCTGCCAATGCGAAAGCAACTGGTGGGTTGCTTGACAAGACTTATGATGAGGTGAAGAATATCCTGGATCACATCTCCAAGAATCATGAAGACTTGAGGGAGAGCGACCAGAGATTAAGACTCAAAGACTCTAACGCAAATGACGGTGCTATTGTTTCATTGCAAAACCAAATGAACGCAATGATGAATTTGATTCAAGGAATGATGATCAGTAGCCCAACACCGCAAGGTGGGCAAATCAACACAATAAGTCAAAACACCGCTAGGTGTGCGACTTGCGGTGATGGGCATGCGATGGAAGATTGTCCACAAAACCCACAGTCTGTATATTTTATAAAGAACAACCCCTTTTCCAATACCTACAACCCCAGATGGAAAAACCACCCAAACTTTTCTTGGAAGAATCAACAACAAAATTTTCAATCTGTGGCACAAAAAGAAAGGCCACCAGGGTTCTTTCAATGCAACAACGGTCAACAGAGCAACCAAGCAAGTAGCTCACAACAACCACGCAATCTTTTTCCCTAGAAGGCCTATTGAAGCAATATATAGAGAAAAATGAGACCGTGCTTCAAATTCAGGCTACGTCCATCCGCAACCTTGAATTGAAAATGGGCCAGATTGTGCTTAAAAGTACACGCAAGGGGCGTTGCCAAGTTCAACCGAGCTTCCACACAACCCAGGGTGTTCAGGTAAGAAGCAATGTCAGGTTGTATTATTGCGCAGTGGAAAGACTGTGGAGGGAGAAAAGAAGGAGCAGAACAGATCAACCTCCATCGTAGCTGAACTTGCAGTTGCGGCAACGTAAGAAAAAGAAAAAGTAAATGAAGCAGTAGAACCTGAGGTTGCGTCAACCTCAAAGTCAAATGAAATGAGAACCGTGAGAGTTCAGTTACCACCTTTCCCTCAAAGGCTAAAGAAGAAGAAAAATGAAGAGGTATAATACCAATGCTTCCTATCTATGTTAAAGCAATTACAAGTTAACATTCCTTTCAGTGAAGCGATTGAGGAAATGCCTGCCTATGCCAAGTTTCTAAAGGACATGGTAACCAAGAAAAGAGGCGCTGGAAAATTTGCCATGGTGGAACTAACGCAAATTTCCAAATCTATTATCCCACCGAAGATGAGCGATCCTGGGATCTTCACTATTCTTTGCTTCATAGGAGGGCTCTATATTGGGCAAACCCTGTGTGACTTGGGGGCCAGCATAATTTGATGTCGTTATCAATCTTTCAACAACTAAATGTGGGGCAACTTGTGCCCACATCCGTTACTCTCCATCTGGCCGACAGATCTCTGGTTTATCTAGAGGGTAAGGTGAAGGATGTGCTGATCACAATTGATAAATTTATTTTACCAGTTGACTTCATCATCTTGGATTATGAGGCCGATAAAGATGTGCTCATCATTTTGGGGCGACCTTTCCTATCAATAAGTCGTGCTCAAATTGATGTGCACAAGGGCGAGATCACTTTAAGCATAAACGGACAGAAGCTCAAATTTAATATAATTCGTGCCACGAAATTTCCTGATGAGGAAGACCTGCAAGATTCGGAAGATGACTTGAATTTATTTGAAGAAGAAAAGTCTGATAAAGAATATGAAGAAGAGGATACCGTCGCATCCGTAGCTACCTGTAATGTGATTGTAGGAAAAACAAACAAAGAAGAAGGATCGATTGCAACGCAAGAAGAAGAGCCAAAGGAAGAAAGAAAAATAATGCAACATTCTCTCGTGGAGCCACCAACCCTTGAACTAAAAACCCTACCAATGCATTTGAAGTACGCATGTCTGGGGCAGAATGAGAAGCTGCCAGTGATAATTTCCTCCGCACTTAACGTAGATCAAGAGAATGCATTGATGAAAATTCTCAAAAAGCATGTGCGAGCAATCAGCTGGACACTCGCTGATATCAGAGGAATTAGCCCCGCGTACTACATGCACCACATTCTTCTTGAGGACAGCCACAAAGCAACCATTGAGAATCAATGCAGACTTAACCCTGCGATGAAAGAGGTCATCAAAAAGGAGATTATCAAGTGGCTGGATGCGGGCATTATCTATCCATTGTAGATAACATGTGGGTCAATCCCGTGCAATGTGTGTCGAAGAAGGGCAGAATGACGGTAGTCCCCCAATGAGAACAATGAATTAATACCGTAAAGAACCATCACTGGATGGCGCATATGTATGGACTACCACAAATTGAATGCGGCCACAAAGAAGGATCACTTCCCTCTGCCATTCATCGATCAAATGCTGGATAAATTGGCAGGGAATGATTTTTACTATTTCTTTGATGGATACGTCGGGTACAACCAGATCATGATAGCTCTTGAAGACCAAGACAAGACCACATTCACCTGCCCATATGGGACATTTGCTTTCCGCCGCATGCTGTTCGGCCTCTACAATTTGCCAAGCACATTCTAGAGGTGCATGATGGCAATATTTTCAGATTATTTCAAGGACTCAATGGAAATATTTATGAATGACTTCTCCATTTATGGGAACACTTATGAAGTCTACCTAGCCAATTTGGAGAAAATTCTGAAAAGATGTGAAGAGACAACTTGGTGCTCCATTGAGAAAAATGTCACTTCATGGTGATAGAGGGTATAGTGTTGGGGCACAAGGTCTCTCGAGAAGGGTTAGAGATGGACAAAGCAAGGATTGATGCAATTGAAAAGCTTCCACCTCCAACCAACGTGAAGGCAGTACGAAGCTTCCTGGGGCATGCTGGATTCTACAGATGATTCGTTAAAAACTTTTCTAAGATAGCAAGACCATTGAGTGCATTACTAGAGGTAGACAAAAAGTTTGAATTTGACAACAATTGCCTCCACACGTTTCGAATTTTAAAGGATGCACTGATGACCATACCCGTCTTTATTGCGCCGGATTGGACAATGTCGTTCGAAATCATGTGCGATGCAAACGGGTATGTGATGGGAGCTACATTAGCACAAAAGAAGAAAAAAAATTTTGCACCCCATCTCATATGTGAGTAAAACTCTGAACCCTGCTCAACTTAATTATACCACCACCGAAAAAGAGCTATTGCCTGTGATTTTTGCATTGGAAAAATTCCGGGCATACTTGTTGGGAACCAAGGTACTCATTCATACTTATCATTCGGTAATCAAATATTTGATGACAAAGAAGGACACAAAGCCGAGATTGATCAGGTGGGTTCTCCTCCTTCAAGAATTTGATATCGAGATAATTGATCGGAAGGGGATAGAGAATCAAGTTACGAATCACTTGTCCAGACTGGAAAATCCCGAGGTTAACTGAAATGAATTTGAAGTGAGTGTCGTGTTTCCGGGCGAGTAGCTATTCTACATAGAAGAATTGCCCTGGTATGCAGACATCATTAATTATTTGGTCTGTGAACAATTTCCTGAAGATTACACCTACCATCAACGGAAGAACCTCAAGAATGAATGCAGACACTATTAATGGGATGAGTCGAATTTGTACAAAAGAGGTGCAGACCAAATCATTCGATTATGCATACCAGACACTGCTCAACAACGCATATTGTCACAATGCCACAATTCACCTTATGGAGGGCACTTTGGAGGACAACGTACTGCAGCCAAAGTTTTACAAAGTGGATTCTTTTGGGCTTCATTATTTAAGGATACTGTTGACTACACAATGAAATATGATCGGTGCCAGTGCACTGGCAACATTTCATGGAAGAACACAATGTCGATGAATACTATCTTGAAGTTGGAACTATTCGACATATGAGGGATTGATTTCATGCGACCATTCCCTCCTTCAAATGGTAAGCACTATATTTTATTAGCCGTTGACTATGTCTCCTAGTGGGTAGAGAAAGTTGCATGCACCCCAAGGGATGCGGCAGTAGTCTCCCAGTTCCTGAAGAAAAATATTTTCACGCGTTTTGGCACTCCCCGTGCCATTATAAGTGATGATGGATCACACTTTGTCAAATCAAGTATAAAGGAGTTGCTGTGCAAGTAGAACATCCTCCACAAAGTGGCCATCGCATACCATCCGCAAACAAATGGCCAAGCTGAAGTGTCCAATCGGGAATTAAATTGATACTTAAGAAGGTAGTCAAACCTTCGCGGAAAGATTGGGCAACGAAAGCTTGATGATGCATTATGGGCATTTTGGACCGCATTTAAAACACCCATAGGCATGTCCCTCTATGCGTTGATATTCGGCAAAGCGTATCACTTGCCCTTGGAGCTGGAATATAAAACATTGTGAGCAGTCAAGAAACTAAATTTCGATTTAAAGGAAGAAGGGGAAGCGCGGAAAATGCAATTGGTCGAGCTAGAAGAATGAAGGAACAACGCATATGAACATGCGAAAATTTATAAGGAGTGCACAAAGCACTGGCATGATCAACGCATATGCGGCAAGAACCTCCAAGTCGGGTAGAAGGTCCTGCTTTTCAATTTACGTCTGCGAATCTTCCCGGGAAAGCTAAAGTCTCGTTGGTCTGAACCATTCATAATTCGACAAGTACTTCCGCATGGGACGATGGAATTATCAAATGACAATGGTACCAACATATTCAAAGTCAATGGGCAGCGAGTAAAGGTATACCATGGAGAAGACTGGCATCGCCAAGTTGACTCCATGAAACTAAGAAACTTTGAATAAAGAAGGAAGTAGGTGGTCCCTGCGTTGTCACATGATCACAATTTCTCAGGGACGCAAGTTTTGAAAAAATTCAAGTCTTCAACTCTTTTCTCTTCTACTAAGAATCTTCACTATCTTTCAGCTATCTTTTCATTGTTCAGTACTATTTCTCTACAAAAAAATAATAATAAAAAAAAAATTGTTAACGATTTTTCTTTTTTTAAAATAATTTAACTCTCTTTTTGCTTTTCTTACAACGAACGAGGCGCTAGATTGCGGGAATGTTATGCGAAGAAGCATTCATCTTATTCCATCACTGCAACCCACAGAAGAAAGATCGCACAAGGATGGATGTGTCAACATAATACGGTCGACAACACTAAATTTGGGGGTGTACCTTTCCTTACCTTTATTTCAAATTTTGTGCTATCACATTGCATTTCGCTTTTCAAAGTTTTATCACAACATCCTTCTTGATTACCGCAATCATTTAACAAGTAGATAAATTTAGTAGTTTACCGCATTCTATTTATTTTCCAAGTAAGATTTCAATGATGAAAAATATGCTTCTATTTCTTTCGTATATATTAGAGTCAACTTAATCTTAAGATAGTCACCTCATAAAATATTTTTGAAAGTTAGGGGTTTGCTAACTTTCTTTCAAACTCTCTTTACAACGCATTCTAGAACATCGCATAACTTATTTTAATCTTTTGGCAATGGGGACATTGTCGCATTTTAAATTTTGGGGTGAGGTATTTATTTTCAACCTTGCTATTCTGGGTTCTAAAAAAAACACATTTTTGAGAATAACAACTTCACTATCAACGGAAAGGGGAAACCCATGTTAATAAGAGTTAAGTTGTGAAAGGCACTTACCTGTAGTTAGATGTCTGCATGACACACGTGGGAACAAGCTAGAACGAAAGTAAGTTACCAGGATCAACGCATACATCAACGATCGCAACTCCAATGCCAACTTGGTATGAGTTTAGTCTAAGAAAGAATGCACTGCTCGTAGTTGGATGTCCGCATGATACCTGTGGGGGCCAGCCAAAATGAAGGCAAGGCACTCGGATCAACACAAGGTCAAAAAAAAAAAATAGCAATAAAGAAAATTTTTGTGCAAGGATAAATCTTTGTCACCCCAGTAGAAAATTTTCTTTTTGAAATAAATCATGCGATGTTCCAAGAATTTAGTAAAGTCCTTTTGAAAGTTAAGCTTGCAGTCCCTAGGTCTTAGAAATATTTTAAGAGTAGACTTGAATAAGACTTAAGAAAATTCTACTATATAGGATTTGAATGAAGTATCCTTGAGAAATCTAGGAAAAGAACTTTGTGGCTAACTTATTAAAGGAATCTTTAGCTTATGCTTGAGGATAAGCATTGTTTAAATTTGGGGGTGTGATAACAAGTAGAAATGCACGTTAGCATAGTACTATGTTCTTAAACAATGTTGGATTGCGTTGATAGAATATGTTAAATGTCGTCCATTAAGCATAAATTCTACAATATTGCAGTCGCATGCGTCCAATGCATTAGGGCAGTTGATCTCTATATTTTTGTGCAGAATAATGCGTTAACGCAATGCAAAGAATGCGATCATAGGAATACATCGGTCGAGCGCAACTTCACCGCAAGACTTTGCATTGATCGTGCTCGCAAACATCCACCCAAGAAGAATCACCACACATGGTGGGTGCATCCGGACGAAAGGACAATTAAGATCGATGGGACAGAAAGTTGACAGCAGTCGGATCCAAATTAAGTTGACAACCGATAACGGTCACAAAGTACATCTAGCTTTATCGGTGACAACTATCCGGTGCATCAGTCCGGAATTAAAGTTGTCCCATCTGTACAACCAGGAGAGAGAAGTCGCCTTTCACCTTTGATGCCCTAAAAATACCAAGTGCATTCTTCAGAGAAAGGGTTAAGCAATCGATTACTTAATCATTTTACAAGTTCACACCTCGGTTCATAGTTTTCTTTTTCATTTCATGGTGGAGCTAGAAAAGAGTGGTGACCTCAAAGATCGTCCAATGGGGCTCGAGAGAGAACCTTGGGGCATAAAAGCAGAGAGCGGGTTGACTCTCGCAGAAGCGAGAATATCTTTAGAGCACGAGTAGAACAGTGTAACATCTGGTGGCAAGAAATTGCTCCATGCTCTTTACTATACTTGCATTGTTATTCTGTACTTCATCTTTTATCTATTCAATGGAAGTACTATTTCTACATCTGCTCACTCTCTTAATACGCATGAGTAGCTAAACTAGTTGAATAGGTTGAGAAGAACTAAGCTAACATGATCTAGGAAGTTCATTGCTTGCGATTGTCTTGTTTTATGCTGTGCGAAACACCCCTTTAGAGTTGCTCGAGAAAGAATCTAAAGAAAGAACCTAATGTCTTGAGAGAGCTAGGTTAGAATCTAACTGGAAAGAGTAAGATTAGGCCTGCATAAACAAGAAATAGGGACTTAGAGATAAGCTCTATTTGTCAACTTGCATCGCATGTCGTAGGAATACGAATGATATTATGCGGTCGCATATTTGTGTGAATGTCATGTTGTTATTGCATAAATAGAAATAGAGGCTTATGTGTAAACCTTGTAGACTTATCGCATATTTATCGCATGCGTTCTAGCCTTAAAAGCCGTGGCATTCATGCCGAGAGGTTGTTTTGCTATTGTATGCATGTTGTATGATCACAAGGCATGAACACAACCTAGGGAGTGTTAACGAAACCCTTCTCAACCCGTTCACCATATATTCATCGTATTTCCCGTTGCCAACTCCTTTCAAACTCTACTGCATTTAACATTATTTTCATTAACACAACAACAAACAACCAACCTTATTTATTTTACCGGTTACCGCAAATTTTTCATAAGAAAATTATCAACGCAAACTATTTTCACAAGTCACCTGTGTTCGACCCTGGACTTATCATGAAACATAGAGGAATTTACACTTGGATTCTGCTGGGGAAACATGAGTGCACAACATAATTCCATCAACACATCTCATCCATTCTCCACACTTAATAAAACAACACATCAAGGAGCTCCTTGCGGTGCTTTTTGAAAAAAACAGTGGCTGCTGCAAATGTTGAGGCACCACGGGACCATGCAAATATGCGGTCAAGAAATTGAAGTATTCATGGTTGCGTTCGGCCATCTGTCTTTCATTCAGGTGAAGGGTAAAAATGTTGCGTTGAATGTTGATCATCGTCTGACGCAACTCTGCGTTGCTCTCTCACAACTCCATCAGTGTATGATGGAAGAAGGATAGTTCTTGAGACAAAAAGCCCAACATGTCTTCGAAGGCAGCAGCTAAGGATGCGGTGGGAGGTGGTGCCATCGATGTCTTACCAGCATCGGTTTTGGGCTGAGCAGAAGGGCTTGCTCCCAAACCGTGTGGGTCATTAACATGCGGCGATGTTTAGGGAAAAGTGGGGTGGAGATGGATGGCGGATGGAAGTTGTTGGTGATGCGGGGTTGGAGTCGGGCGCAACTAGGAGATTCATAAATTTCTCGGGAAAAGGGGAAAGGGTTCAGTCATTGGGCTTGGTGGACGGATGACTAAGGGTAAATTGGTTTGCTGATGCAATGCACTTTCTTTGATGATTTCCTTCCCTTTGTCATTGCGGCACCTTTTCTTGGGTCTTGGTGGTTGCGGCGCATTCAAATCGATGCGGGGCCACTTCGGTGGAGGCTCGGGGCAATGCGGCGAACCCTTGAGAAGGACTCTTAGGATTTTTGTGGTGATGAGGCCGTGGACTTCAGACATGGGTTCTTCTTCAATGCCCGCGCCCACAGATAAGCATAGGCTAGAAACCGTCCATGGAAAGAAGAACTGACCTCTAACGCGGCCTACATACCTCAAATTTGCTTCGCAAAAAGCTGGCCCACATCAATTGGAATGTCGCGCGCAATGAAATATGCGACCATGACTCTATCCCTTGAAACGGTTTTATCATGCGACATTGGGATGAGCCGTCTCTTCACCAAGTAGACCCACAGGTGCGCTTCAGGCAGCAGACGGTTGGAGGCGAGGGTTTTGATGCCGGTTAAGGACACCGTCCATTTTGTGCCTGTTTGTGTTAGTACGTTCAGCGCATTCTCCATATCTTCTTCGATAGTATCATCAATCAATTTATTACCCGGTGCTCCTGGGAAATTATTCAACTGGTAGAGCTGAGATGTCTTCCGCACTGAATGGCACTACCCTCTCATCAACGATCACCGCATCTCCGGTGTCATGGAGCTGGCCATGGTAGAAGGCCCTCACTACTGATGGAATGACAATGGATGGGCATTGGCAGAAAGCTTCCCATCCATGATCCACCATAATGCTAATGATAAGATCTAGTACTAGCGCTGACACAGGAAAGAAGCCCATTTCCATCAATAAATCATCATTTTCCTTCTTGGTTTTTGGGTGCCTCCTAGCTGACACAAGCTTGCTGCTTTCCACCTTCGCTTTGCCTTTTTCTTGAGTGGATGCAAGGCAAGATTTTTCTCTTTGAATGCGTTTCTGCGCCTTGCGTTACTCTTGCTCTTCCTTTTCCCATTCTTCCGGTTCTTTTCTTTTTCGCTCTCTAGTACGCTGAATGTTTTCTTTGCGGTTCAACTCTTTTTCCTCCTTTACTTTCTTCTCCACCTCCTCTTCTTCTCTCATTTCTTTTTCAAACAGCTCAGAGGCAAGCACAATGTGCTTCTCATTCTCGAGCCTTCTTTTCTCTTCTTCTTCTACCCTTGCGTTGTCACGGCGAACCTCCTCATCATGAAGCCGTCTGGCCAAATCGGCCAAGGCGAGGATTTGGCACGCCCATGCCATTTTTTCTTCCTTCTCCTCTAATTTTCTTCTTCTTTCTTCCTTCTCCTTCTGTATGCGTACATAAATTGTTGGGTCTCTTGTGGACCCTTGCGGCGCATTCTCCTTGTGATGCCGCTTGAAAGGGGAGATGTCAGGATCTTCCTTATCATCCAAACCCTGGAGTTGAGCCACCAACACAACTAGTCTGGATTGCAGCCATGAAGTTTGTAGTTGCGTTGATGGTTTAAATTGCGCTGACACACCCACTTCCACCCTTTTGGTGGTTGGTTCTCTGTCGAACTCCTTGCTTTCCGCCCTTTTCCTCCTTTCTTCCTCTTTTCTCAGATGCTTTTCTTCTCGCTTATGTTTTTTTCAATCACTTCTCCGTTTTTTCTTCTTCTCTTTCTCCAGCCGGGCAACTTCATCTTCCTCTACGCGTTTCTCTTCGACTCTTCTCTCCTCCTTCTTTTCTTCAAAATTCTCTGTCTGCTTCTTCACCTTTATAACCTCCAGAACAGCCTTTATGGGTCCCTCATTGGAGTCTGTTGGGGCAGTCTTCTTAGGATCCGAGATGGTGAAGGCCATCTTCTGCGACGCTAAAGCTAACTCCTCCTCCGACGATAGGGGTTGGTTTACTACTTCGGCCTCCGAAAAACCCCCGTCCCTCTCCAAATGGCTCAGGATACTCCCAAACACCTCATTGTCGTCTTTTCTTTTCAGCTCACTCTCGGTTGAAGGTAATGGGAGCGCCACCTCAACTCTGGGGGCAGGAGCACTCTCCGTGCTCGGCCCCTCACGGTGGGTGGACGGTGTTGCAGTTACTGAGGGTTTTCGCCTAGGTTTCTTGACGATTCTAGGGTTAGCTTGGGCTGAGCGACGAGCCGGCGGCTGGCGGCGAGGAAGGCCGCCTCCCGCATAGTCACACGAGCGTGGGAAGAGGATGATGGTTGGGAAGAGGGATGTGATGACTGTCCGGCCATGAGTTCGGTTAAGGGAAAGAAGTTGGAAATTTTTCTTTTCTCGGAAAAAAGTTTGGACGGCGGTCGAGATATGCAAAGGTTTTTGGTAGGTTTTTCGTGAAGAGAATGAAAGTGAACTCTAACCAGGCTGAGGAGGGGCGATTTATAGGTTGGACCTTGATGGGCCCAACGCAATCAGTGCGCTGGCAAGCTTTGGTAATCCAAAAAGCCTGTCGCGGCCCTCCCATTATGACATAGTAGGAAAGGACGTCCTTTCGTCTGGTATGTAATAATTTCCTCAAGAGCTGAAGTGATCGTTCGATTACTCTCTCCGCGAATATTTTAGCATTTTTTTTAATTCTATTTTTGGAGGACGGGCACAATGTTTAGTTGTGAACGCAACATATCCATCACCGAAATGCATATTCGGAGGACAGACGCAATGTATATATTAGTGCAACACATCCGTCAACGCAACGCATCTTTGGAGGACGGGCGCAAGGTATTTCTACCAACGCAACACATCCATCAACATAGTGCATATTCGGAGGACAGGCGCAATGTATATACTAGCGCAACATATCTGTCAATGCAATGCATCCTGGAGGATGGGCGCAAAGTGTATCTATTAACACAAGATACAACCGTCGATGCAATGCATACTTGACATTTCATTGTATCACCAACATCGTAACGCTTATCCCAAAACCTTAACGATAAGACATTGCAGTGTTCACTTAAATCATTCATTCAATAATATTAAAATCAACGTAAGCTGTGACATGGAATGGAAATAAATTCAAATAGGTAGGGAAACTAATTCACTAAGGCAATAATAAAGAGGAAAATAAAGCGGTAAAGATAGTTGATATGAATGTTGTTTAAAAAGGGTTTTCAATGTTACCGCAAACGCATCCCCTCAAGCGATCAGGTTTTCCTGCTCAATGTCACTTCTTGACATTGCTCCTTCCCACTTTGTCCAGGTGCTTTCGAGTTGCTGGGCAGCATACCAGGTGTTCTATTTCTAAGTTCGAACACAAGCTGCCCGACCTGTACCTCCAAAGTCCTGATGGAAGAAGTTTGCAATTGCATGATCGCATCGTTCTTTTCTATGTATTGCTTGAGCAAAGCTTCCAAGGAAGATGAATTGGATGAGGTGTTAGATGAAGAAGGGTGGTTGTGCGATTGCCTGTTCTGATAGTTACTCTGACCTTGACCCTGGTGGTGAAAAACTAGAGGATTGCCTCTATTCCCAGAATGATTGGTCTGCATGTTTCTTTGGCCCCCCTGATCGTTGTTTCCTCCCCAACTGAAGTTGGGATGGTTCCTCCAACCTGGGTTGTACGTCTTGCTGAATGGGTTGTTCTGGATAGAGTATACCGACTGTTGATTTGACAGACAAACTTCCACCGAATGACCCCATCCGCACTGTATACAGCTCACTGTTGCCACTTGCGTTAGTGCATTTACGCTGCACCCTGAAAGAGAGTTCCTTGATTTATAGCCATTGCTTGGAGGAGCTAGGTGACTGCGACCATTTAGGCAGCCAGTATGGTCATTGTATCAACTGGTATAATGGTGCTTTCTACTTTCCTTCGCTCTGGGCGTCTTCTTCCATACCTGTCATCAATCTAGTCATTTGTATTTCGCGAGATGCGATCTAAGATGACTTTTGCTTTACTGTACATTTTATCCATAAATCCTCCTGCTGCGGAGGCATCTGCAACTGCTTGTGTCGCTCTGTCTAGGCCGTTATAAAAAGTCTCCATGAGGATGTGTTGTAAAAATGTTGATGTGTATGATTGATGATGTTCTATGCTCAAAATGATGCGATACTACTTCTAGATATGCGTTAATTATGAAATTTCATGTAGTATGTCATGCGTTGTCACAAGTTTCCTTACGATGGAACTAAGTGTAAATCAACTACAAGTTTCTCGGTATGATCCGAAATCGAACACAGGGACTGCTTTAGGTTATTGTGGTATGTTTCGTGATATATGCAATCAGGTTTTTCAATCTTTAAAAATGGGTTTGTACAAGTATATAAATTGCGGTAAAATAAAGTAAGCAGTAAAAATGCGATACAAAAATAAAATACAATAAACCTAAGCTAGATGATACAAGATACAGGCTCATGATACAAGATGCTAGGGTCAAGGCTGGCTGCGAAGGTTATGTAAAGAACGTGGAATGTGCGGCAAGTCTTATGAACAGAATAGAAAGAAAAAGATAAATAATATAACAGTGCAAGTTCTCAATTGCGTTGAAGCTAGAAATACTGTTTCGCTTTCCTCTTGGCGTACATCTTTCAGTGATTGGCCACGCTCCCACATGTCTGTGGTGAAACAGAGAAAAATGTAATGAATGCAAGGTTGCTTCCATGTCTGGAAGTACTACTCACTTCAGTTAACGTTAGGGTTGTTCAAAAAAGTCGGTAACCCAACCAACCCGGACTACCCAACCCAAACCGCAAGGGTTGGGTTGGGTTAGATTTTATTTTGGGTTGGGTTCGGTTAAAAATGTTAAAAAATATTAAATTCGGGTTAGAACCGGTGACCTAACCCAGCCCAACCCAAAAATTTTGGGTTGGGTTGGGTTGGGTTGGGTTGGGTTGGGTTGACCCTCCAAAAAAGAACTAATAGGGTTCATTCTTAGCCAACCCGAATTTTTGGGTTGGTCCATAAAAATCTTCCAACCCGGCCTAACCCGGACTATGTACACCCCTAGTTAACGCATTCTTCTAACCTTTTCTCAATAGATCAGAATGGCATCTTCACTTCTGCTCTCACGGGTGAAGGAGTGAAGATGCCGTCTAGCATGCCTTAGCTAAACGCATTTTATACCTTTAACACCAATTAAGTATTTGTTTGATTCATATTAACTATCAGGAGATTAAGAAGACATCATGGAGAAAGTGATTAATGGAGGAACGAAAATAGACAGAGAATAGTATATGAAAGCTATCGAAACATTTAATATGTCTATTAAGCGTTTGATACATGGTGTGTGAATGAAGAGATAAAGAGAAAGTGAAATACAATGATGAAAGAGACAGAACATGTACAAACAAGTGCTAATGTCTTGGCACCAATTCGATGGAGATCTGCTTGTCGGATAGGATGAATTTGATGGTAGGAAGAGCTTTCCTCTCAGGCTTGCACCATCGATAGCAAGTTTCTGTGCATAGAGCTTCAGATCGGGTATTTGGAAAATTAGATTTGAGACTCACCTCTCGGCCTTGTCTCGTCTTCTTCCTAAATTTCTTCACTTAAGCGCTCCGCTCAGCCTTTTCTCTCAATACTTTAGCAGCAATTATCCTCGTATCAAGTAGCATAAGTTTTCTCTGAAATCTATGGGGTATTTATAGGTGAGGATCTTTGAGTCCGACCTTGTGGTCCTCACTTGTTGTTATGGAAATTCCGAAGATGGAGGGATATTATTCCTTCTGTTATGCAATCAGACCCTCAATTCTGCACAACCGTTAGTTGTAAACATGTCTCAATCCTCCGCTTTTGCGTTGCTCAGCAACATCTCTCGATCGAGTGTTCGCATGCGGTGTTTTTTTTTTTTATTACCGCATGCAGTTGAAAGTTAGCTTTGGATCAACTATCGCATTATGCCGTCATTGCGTTATCGTCTCTTCATTGTTGATTGACGGGCGCAATGTGACAGAGATGCGTTGATCAGTTTCTCTTGAGCCTTCAGCGCAAGCGGTGACTCATTTCCCGCAAAACAGAGTAAAATTCTCCTTTCCTTCCATCTTAAAGATGTTAGTGGGTGTAATTGCGATAATTCATAATTATTGTATTTCTAAGCTAATTTTCATATAATCGGCGCATATTCACTAACTTTTGGCCGCAATATCTAGATAAGATGGCATAAATAATTTGTATTTCAACAAGTTATCACACCCCCAAATTTAGATATATGCTTGTCCTCAAGCATATCTTCTACTCAGGAAATCATGATCAATTCCTATCCTATATTTTTGCGATGATTGGTTGCTCCGAATGTTACACGTAGGCACATTACTTGACATTGCAATTTCCTTCTAACCTTGCTAATTCTTAGCAAGCCCTACTTTATTCTTCTATATGACAAAATTCTTCTCAAAGATGCTTTTCTAGTTTTCGAAATAGAATGTTTATCTCTTCTGAAATAGAATGTTTATCTCTTCTTTGTCAAAACAACTCGATGTATCTATATGCGGTGGTCAAAACTTTTTCTTCATTTATTTAGAGACTGTTGGTCATGGTTACACTCTTCATTTTGGCTTGTCCCCACGGGTGTCATGCGAACATTCAACTATGGTTGTGTGCCAATTTCAACTTTAACTCATGATATTCAGAGGAGTTGTGTCTTGCATTCTTTTATTTTTCTTTCCATACTATGTTGTTCTTGGAAACCCACCTTCGTTTTGGCTTGCTCCTACAGGTGTCATACGAGCATCCAACTACGAGCAGGCTTCTTTCACAACTAAACTCTTATCAGGTTGGGACAGTTTTGAGGTTTTCCCTTGCGCTGACATTGGAGTTTTCCCTTCCACCTTCGTTTTTTTTTTTTTTTTTGGAAAATGGACACATTTTCTTAAATACTACATATTCTTGATCTTATCTGCTCAGACCTTCCCCACCACCAAATTTAAAGATGAGCAAGGTCCTCATTGCATTGTTTGGATAGATTAGACAAACACTTAGAAGAAAATATCAAAAAGAAGGTTTGAGTAGAACTTTGAAAGATAAAAGATAAAGTACTGCTAAACTAAGAATTAACTAAGTGTTAGTCAGAATTTACTAAGTCTGGGAAATGTTTCTATGTGTAAACATATATTACATCATAGCAATGCAATGTAGAACATAAAAGTAAAAGATTGAGAATATCGCAAATATTGACAAAGGATGATAAAAAGGCACAGGCAAAAATGGAGTGAATATGTACACAATGTATTGAATATTAACAAAGTATACAAATAAGTATAATTGAACGCAATAAAAAAATTTTTGTTGCCGGTACAAGAGTCAAAGAATTTGATTAACTTACAAAGAATAAATGAATTGAATACAAAATAAAGAATGACCGCATAAAAGAAATAACATTGGAAGAAAGTGCAAACATTAAGGTTGAGGAGCAGGGGGATGTGGCGGAGGATGTTGAGGTGGTGCAGACGAAGCATCATCAAACAGTAAGTGCTGCCTTAGATGCAGAGGCACCATCGAACCATGCAGATATGCACTGAGAAAATTAAAATACTCTTGATTATGCTCCGTTATCTGTCTTTGGTGCAGGAAGATCCTATGCATACTGTGCTGCATATTGATGAGCGCCTCCCTTGAAGTTGTAGCACTACGTTGAATCTCACCAATGTGCCCCATACCTCAAATCGCTGATTGAAGAAGCGTTGTTGTTGAGAGACAAGCTCCTGCTACTGAGAGAAGAGAGTTATCATTTCAGCTAACTCAGCAGCCATGAAGGTGAAGGATGTTTGTGCCTGCGATGTCTTGCCAGCATCGTTTTAGGGTTGAGCAGAGGTGTCTTCACTCAAATCGTGTGGGTCATCAACATGCAGTGGTGGAATGGTGAGTTGCAGTGATGAAGTTGATGGTGAAGTGGGGGCTGCTGGATAAATGATAGGAGATTTGGGGACAAGAAAGAGGTTTGTAAAATGTTCATGTAAGGGGAAAGAGGGTTGCGCTGACTGGCTCGGAGGGCTTGGAGGCCGAATAGCTAAGGGAAGAGGGTCCATAGTTTCCGGATTTTGTGTTGGTGACTCCTGGACCTTCTGTTTTCCCTTAACTTCTCTTCGCTATCTTTTGGGCCTTGGTTCTTAAGGCGCATTCAAATCGATCGCAGGCCTCTTTGCTGGCAGCTCGGGGCATTGTGGAGAATCCTTGAGGAGCATCCTCAAGATTTTTATGCTGATGAGGCCGTGGACTTCTGGCATAGGCTCCTCATCAATGCCTACACTCATAGATAGGCATAGACTTGAAATGATCCACAGGAAGAAATACTACCCCCGAACATGCCCCACAAATGATCTGATCTACCTCGTGATCAACTGCCCTACGTTGATAGGAATGCTGCGGGCTATGCAGTATGCGGCCATGACTCGATCCCTTGATACAGTTCTGTCGTGCGTTGTTGGGATCAGCCGCTTCTTAACCAAGTAAACCTAGAGCCTTCCCTCCGATAGCAAGGACTTGAACTCCAAGGTACGGATGGCTTTGACCGAGACCGACCACTTCGTGCCCGACGTTAGTATCCTCAACGCGTCCTCCATCTACTCTTCTATGGGATCATCAATAATCTTGTTCCTTGGTGCATCAGGGTTGTCCATCATCTAATAAATTTCGTTGATGTCCCTTGCGTTGAAGGATACTATTTCTTCTTTAAAGGTCACCGCATCCCTATTTCCATGTAGCCGCCCGTGGCAAAAGCTTCGTACTACTTGAGGCACTATGATGGATGGGCACTGGCAGAATGTGTCCCACCCATGTTTCATAATTACGCTCGTGATGAGGTCAGGTAGTGGATTCGGCGCAGGAAAGAAATCCATCTCGGTCAACATATCATCATTCTCCTTTTTCTTTGATGAGCGCTTCTTGGCCGCCGCGGGTTTGCTGCTTTCTGCTATTGGCTTGCCTTTTGCCAGTGCAAGACGGGCTGCTTGTCTTTCTTTCCTTTCCCACTCCTTGCGCTGTTCCTCTTTCTCGCACTCTGCGAGTTCTTTGCCCTTGCTCTTATATAAGCGCCACTAATTTGTTCGTGCTTCTTCCTCTTCTCCTCCAGCAACAATCTGTCCTCTTCTTCCTTCTTCTTCCTCTCTTCTTCTTCTTCTCCTCTTTCTTCTCTCGCAAATTCTTCTTCAATTTGCTCAGAGGCCAGCAACAGACGTTGTTCCTCCTCACGCTTCCGGATCCCTTCAAGTCTGGCAAGCTCATTGTTGCATCGCATTTCTTCAAACTTTAATCTTCTTCTTCTATTCCCCTCTGCGATGATGAGCTTACCCCTCTCCATCTTTTCTTGCTTCTCTTCCTCTTCTTTTCTTTTTCTCTCCTTCTCTTCCAATTCCAAAATTAATCTTTGAGGGTCAATTGTGGTCCCTTGCGACGCATTCTCCCTACGACGCCGCTTAGCGGGGTTCCCTCTGCTTCTTCTCCTTCATCGGTCGTAACTATTTGCATTGGTTTGCGCTGATTCAATCAACTATGTCGTTTCCCCTCTATCCCCCCTTATGGAGGTTGATTTTCCATCCTTCTCAAGGCTCGCAGCCCTCTATTTCGCTTCCTCTTCTTTTCTTAAGCGCCTCTCTTCATGCCGGTGCATTTTCCTTTCTTCCTTCTCTTTCTTCTTTCTCTCCTCCTTTGCCTCTTCATCTTCATCATCATCCTTTTGCTCTTTGTTCTTATTTTCTTTGTGATGATGGGAAGATTCAACCTCCCCAACTTTCCTTCCCTTGGTCTTCTTCTTCTTCTTCTTCTTTTCTTCAGCCACTCCTGGTTACGCTTCCCCTGCAACCTCCTCCAACGCAACCTCGCCTTCCTTGACCTCTTCTATCGCAATCTCTTCTTCTTCTCTTCTTGGAGGTCTATCATAGGCTTCTGCAATGGCAATCACCTCAAGAAACTCAGGGGCCAGAACGTCTCTTCCCATCTCTTCTTCTTCAACAACCACTTCCTCCGACACCACTACTCCATCCTTTACCCCACCGTCTCCTCCTTCGTAGGTAGTGGTTGATTTACAACCCCTGCCTCAAGCAGTCCACCTCTTTGCTCTAAGGTACTCAGGATGTTGCCAAACACCTCCATATCATCGCGTCTCTTCCTTTCACATTCAGTTGAGACGGTAGGTGTTGGCGTAGGCATGCTCTCGGTGCTTCCTCATCGCTTAAACAAAGGAGGCCTAACGAGCAGAGGGTTTCTCCGACCTCTCTCGGCGAGTCTGGGGACAGTGTGGGTTTGGGTGGAAAGCCTGCGACTGGCAGCCAGGAATGCTACCTCTCGCATGACTACTTGGTCAGGTGTGGAAGGTGAAGCAGATTGGGTGGGAGTTTGGTCAGCCATGGATATGAACTTGAGAAAGGTCTGGTAAAATGCTTGAGCTGCTGAGGAAGAAAGAAAGGTTTGGGTGCAAAGTGCTAGGGTTTCAGAATGCAAAAATGAGGTAGAGATTTACCAACGAGGGAGGAGGTCTTATTTATAGGTTCGGTCGTGGTGGGCCCAACGCGATTTTTACGGCGACAGGCCTCGAGTAGTTCAACAGGCGCGTCGTTCCACCTCCCTCATTTATGGAATTTCAGATAAAGCTGTCTTTTCGTCTGCCAAGCCATAATTGTTTGGGGATACAAATCGATTGGACTTCCCTCCAAATTGCCAAAAGAATTTTTCTTTAATATTTTATTTGTATGGCGGCAAGATAAAGATTAATGCATTGTGCTCACCAACACAACTACATTTTCGCAGAGGACGGGCAACAACGCATTTTCCCCACAACATATCCCTTAACCAACGCATTTCTAGAGGATGCCTCAACATAGTGCATTTGGCTAAGGACGAGCAAAAGACATATGTGAGCGCAACACACCCCTCAAATCAATACAGTTAAGTTAGGTGAACACAACGCATTTCTTATTGGCTTGAGATGCGTCCATTGTCGCATTGCATACTTGTTGTTAATTTTTTTATTATTTTTATTATATATTTTTTTCATCAACGCAAGTGTTATGACTTGCGGCAATAAATTTTCCTTTATTACTCTATCATTCACCATTTAAAGCTCCACGCATTAATTACAGAAAAAGTCAAAGAGTTAAAGATGAGACAGAATTAAATGCAAAGAAATCAACAAGGAAATAAATTCATAAAGTCAAAATTGAATTAAATAAAGAATCAAAGACAAAATTCAGAATTCAAATAGACAAAAATTTAATAAAGCATTAAACATAGTATTGAGATATGGACCGAAAATTGCGTTGTCATGAGTGATCGCAATCTACATCTTCACAGGCAATCTGACTTGCCTGCTCAATGTCTTAAGGACATTGCTCCTTTCCTGTGGATCCCGGGGCTTCTGAATTGCTAGGCAACGTTCCCGGTGCTCGACTTCTCAGCTCAGAGGCCAACTGGCCCACTTGGATCTCTAGACTCCTAATTGAAGACGCCTGCTCTTGCATCACTGCGTCGTTTTTATCCATGTATTGCTTCAGCAGTGTCTCCAATGAGCTTCCCGAGGTGTTTGATGATAATGGTTGCTAGTTATGCGGTCTTGATTGCCCTTGATTGTGGTGAAAAGGAGGATTCCCTCTACTGCCCCCTTGATGGTTGACTGGCCCCCCTTGGTTGGGATTGCCTCCCACCCCGAAGTTAGGATGGCTTCTCCAGCCTGGATTATAGGTGTTGCTGAAGAGGTTATTCTGGATGGCGCATACTTGCTAAAGAGTCAATGGGCACATGTCTGCTCCATGAGCCCCTCCATAATTAATGCAACTAATTGTGGCCACTTGAGTTGGTGCAGCAGGTTGCACTGATTGTTGAGCAATGGCTCCTTGGTTAATTGCCATTGATTGAAGGATCAAGGTCACTGCGGCCATCTGAGCGGCCAACGTGGTCATTATCTCTACAGGGACAATGGTTGTTTCATTTTTTCTTCTCTCGGTGCCCTGGCCTCCATATCCATTGTCGATCCAGTCATCCATATTTCACGAGATGCGGTCGAGGATGACTTTAGCCTCTATGTATGTTTTGTCCATAAAACCTCCTGTCACGAAGGCATCAGCAACAACCTGCGTTGCTCGGTTCAGGCCGTTATAAAAAGTTTCCATCAAGACGCAATCAGGGATCCCGATATGCGGGCAATTTTTCACCAGTCTCCTAAATTGCACCCAGCGGTGCTTAGGGTCTCATTCTCCATCTGCTCGAAGTTCAGCACATCCTTTCGTCACCTTGCGTTGACGGCAGGTAGGAAGAACTTCTTCATGAACTGCTCCACCAGTTAGTTCCATGAAGTGATTTCATTTGGCTTTAGTGAGTGAGCCCCTCAAGATGTAAGGGAACAAATAGAGTCTTATACTCTTTGGAGTTACACCAAGTAAGGAAAAATTGCCGTAGATTTCGATAAAGCTGGTCAAATGGGCTTGTGGGTCTTCACCTTGCAGACCCTTGAACTACCCAGCATTTTGAATCATTTGTTGCATGACCAACTTAATCTCGAACCGCACGTTCTTCTCCACAATAGGCCTCGAGATTCCAGGCGAAAAATCATAAAACTTGGGTGTCGTATAATTCCTCATCGGGATGTTGCGATCAGCAGCCAGGAAAACAGGATCCTGTGCTGGTCAAACAGCCCCTTGATTCTCAATCGGTACTGCATTATCATTGTTGTCAGCCATGCTTTCGACCTTCTTTCGCCTAATTCGGTTCTGACATGCCCTTGCATGAAAAGTACGCTCGATCTTAGAGTCAGCTTCGAATTCTGGTTCGACACCAGGACTCATAAACCGTCAGGTTGCTCTCCGCGTTGAATAGCCAGTACAATGAGATTTGTCCTGCAAAATACCAAAACCACACTCAAACAATAAACCGTTAACCAATCCCCGATAATGGTGCCATAAACTTGTTGTAAAAACACTAATGTATATAATTGATGATGTTCTACGCTTGAAATGATGCGATACTAATTCTAGATATGCGTTAATTATGAATGTTCACGTAGTATGTCATGTGTTGTCACAAGTTTCCTTACGATGGAACCAAGTGTAATTCCACCGCCAGTTTCTCAGTATGATCCGAGGTCGAACACAGGGACTGTTTTTTGTTATTGTGGTATGTTTTGTGATATATGCAACCAGGTTTTTCAATCTTTAAAAATGGGTTTGTACAAGTATATAAATTACGGTAAAATAAAGTAAGCAGTAAAAATGCGATAATAGAATATAATACAATAAACCTAAGCTAAATGATACAAGATACAGGCTCATGATACAAGATACTGGGGTTAAGGCTGGTTGCAAAGGTTATACAAAGAACGTGGAATGCGGTGCAAGTCTTATGAATAAAATAGAAAGAAAAAGATAAATAATATAACAACGCAAGTTCTCAATTGCGTTGAAGCTAGAAATACTTTTCTGCTCTCCTCCTGGCGTACACCTTTCAGTGATTGACCACGCTCCTACATGTCTGTGGTAAAACAGAGAATAACTTAATGAACGCAAGGTTGCTTCCATGTCTGGAAGTACTACTCGCTTTAGTTAACGCATTCTTCTAACCTTCTCTCGATAGACCAGAATGGCATCTTCACTTCTACTCTCACAGGTGAAAATGTCGTCTAGCATGCCTTAGCTAAACGCATTTTGTACCTTTAACACCAATTAAGTACTTGTTTTATTCATATTAACTATTAGGAGATTAAGAAGACATCATGGAGAAAGTGATTAATGGAGGAATGGAAATAGACAGAGAATGGTATATGAAAGTTATCGAAACATTTAATATGTCTATTAAGCATTTGATACATAGTGTGTGAATAAAGAGATAAAGAGAAAGTGAAATACAACGATGAAAGAGATAGAACAGCTATAAACAAGTGCCAATGTCTTGGCACCGATTCGATGGAGATCTGCTTGCCGGATAAGATGAATCTGATGGTAGGAAGAGCTTCCCTCTCAGGCTTGCTCCACCGGTAGTAGATTTCTGTACACAGAGCTTCAGATTGGGTATTTGGCAGATTAGATTTGAGACTCACATCTTGGCTTTGTCTCGTCTTCTTCCCGGATTTCTTCACTTGAGCGCTCAGCTCAGCCTTTTCTCTCAACACTTTAGCAGCAATTAGCCCCGTATCAAGTAGCATAAGTTTTCTCTGAAATCTATAGGGTATTTATATGTGAGGATCTTTGAGTCCAGCCTTGTGGTCCCCACTTGTTGTTATGGAAATTCCAAAGATGGAGGGATATTATTCCTTCTGTTATGTAATCAGACCATCAATTCTGCACAACCGTTAGATGTACACGTGTCTCCATCCTCCGCTTTTGCGTTGCTCAACTGCATCTCTCGATTGAGTGTTCGCATGCGGTGTTTCTTTTTATTACCGCATATGATTGAAAGTCAGCTTTGGATCAACCATCGCATTGCGCTGTCATTGCGTTAATCATCTCTTCATTGTTGATTGATGGGCACAATATGACAGAGATGCGTTAATCAATTTCTCTTGAGCCTTGAGCACAAGCGGTGACTCGGTTTCCTGCAAAACATAGTAAAATTCTCCTTTCCTTCCATCTTAAAGATGTTAGTGGGTGTAATTGTGATTATTCATAATTATTGTATTTCTAAGATAATTTTACATATTCACTAACTTTTTGCTGCAATATCTAGATAAGGTTGCATAAATAACTTGTATTTCTACAAGTTATCAGGACGCAATCGAGAATCCCGATATGCGAAATGTTTTTAACCAATCGTATAAATTGCACCCATGCGGTGCTCAAAGTTTTCTTTTCTATTTGCTCAAAATTTAACACTTCCCGTCGTCTTCTTGCGTTGACAGGGAAGAATTTCTTCATGAACCGTTCAACCAACTGATCCCACAAATTTATCTCATTTGGCTCCAACGAATGAGCCCACCTCTTTGCTTCCTCTCTAAGTGTATATGGAAAAAGATATAGTTTAATGCCTTCTGGAGTCACGCCAGGGATGGAGAATGTGTTACACATCTCTACAAAACTGGTCAGATGTGCATGCGGGTCCTCTCCTTGTAAACCTCCAAACTAACCCGCATTCTAAATCATTTGGAGTATGACAGGTTTAAATTCAAATCTGGCGTTCTCCTCTACTGTAAGCCTTACGGTACCCAGCGAGAAGTCGTATAGATTAGGTGTCACATAGTTCCTCATGGGAATGTTGTGGTCTGCGGCCAGAAAGACTGGGTCATGTGGCGGCCGATTTATTCCCTGATTCCCCTCGGGCCTCTCATCGTTGTTTGCCATATTTCTTCTATGCCTAGTACAGTTTTGACGTGCCCTTCTATGAAAGGTTCGCTCAATCTCTGGGTCAGCATCGAATTCTGGTTCTGTTCTAGTACTCACGCACTGTCAGCCTGCTCTTTGCATAAACAGACTGTACAACAAAAATCTATCCTGTAAAATATCACAAAAATATTCAGCACTAAAAATTGCCAATCCCCGGCAACGATGCCAAAAACTTGTTGAATGAAATTTTAATTGCGGCGGACGGAACATAATGTGTAATGCAATGGAATGTAATGTCACCGCAAAGATGGAGAAATGGGATGGATGATAGTGAAGTGGATGATGAGTATGTGGTGATGAATCAGGTCTCTTAATAATTAAGGCGATACTACGTTCTAAAATAATGTATGTGATGCTGGTGATATGCGTTCCTGTAGTACGTGCGTGTCACAACTTTTCTTGCGCTGGAACCAAGTATAATTCCAATACAAGTTTCATAGATTGATCTGAGGTCGAACACGGGGATAACGTTGATCAATGCGATACTAATGTGATATATGCGATCAAAAGCAAAATAATAATGAATTGTATTGGAAAAGTAAAATGCGGTAACAAGTAAAATGCGATGATAAAATAAAAAGCGGTGATAAATAAATAAATAAACAAATAAATGGTTGACTATGAGGATGTGCAAGTATCTGATGGAATGCGGTGGCAAGTCTTGTGAAATGTGTCAGAAAGAGAATGGGTTGAGAGAAAGGACATCGTAAGTTCGTCAATCCTGTTGAGGACGCATCTAAGGTTCCGTTTTCCCTTGGCTTACACCTTTCAGTGATCGGCCACGTTCCCATATGTCTAAGGTGAATCAGGGATGAACATTGCAAACGTAAGGAGAGATTACGATGAATACGATAATGATATTAAAAGATAATGATAAAGAATTTGTTACAGGTGGAGAAATGAAAGATTAGAAATGAACACAGTTGATGAATAGAAAGTGAGAACAAATAAGGAAAGCATGTCAATGTCCTGACACGGATCCTGATCGGAGATGATTTGATTGTCGGCGTGTTGGAGGAGTGTGGTGGTTCCTTCTCAGGCTGGTTTTCCAAGTAGAATTGATCTTTGCACAGAGCTTCCCTTTGGGCTTGTGGATAAATTTTTGGCTCTCGAGACTTCCCTTTCGATCTTATCTCATTTTTCTCCTAGATTTTCTCTAAGTGTCTCTTTAGACCAGCCTCCTCTCTTTAGATTTGATATAGCTATTTATAGACCTATGCACCTCCTTCGTTAGTGTTCCCGCTCTAAAAAGTTGCTTTTTCTACCATGGCTTGGTGGAAACATCCGCTCTGCTCCACATTCAATGTCAGATTGTACAACAGAAAAGCTATACAATTTTAGAAATCCTCGCAAATGCGTCACTCTTTTCATCTACGATCGATCGCCGCATGCGGTGCAAATGCGTTGGTCTTTTTATCGATCGTCGCCTGCGGTGCAAATGTGTTGATCGTTTGTGTCCATGATCGACCGTTGCATTTGATGTGAATGCGTTGCGCTTTTTGTCTTCAAGCGATCGTCACATGCAGTGACCTATTTCTTGCAAAACAAAGACTTGGACATCCTTTTTTTTCCATCGCAATGGGGTTAGCGGGTGTGTTTCTGACACTTTACAACTTTTGTGTTTCTAAGCCAATTTCTATACATTCAATGCAATTTTTTCCTTCTTTTTGCAGCATATTCTAAATAAGATGGTATAAATAACTTGTATTTCTATAAGTTATTAGGTATCTTATCCCCCCCACCGGTGACATTTGTCCTGCCTCGCTGGGGAATTATTGCAAAATAGAAGTTTTTTCACTTAAGGTACTTGGAAACTAATTTTCTAAAACTAAAATTTGTATTAAAATGTGGTATTGCATAGACTCATTAAGTTTGTTCATTTTTAAGCAACGTAATTATGGCTACAGGCACATTAGCTCTATTAAGCGCCATAAACTGACTGGCAAAAATTATGATAGTTGAAAGCACAGGATCACAACCATTTTAATCATCGATGACCTGAGGTTCGTCCTTATGGAGGACTATCCTTCTATTCCACCTCAGAATGCCACTCGAAATGTTTGGGAGGCTTATGAGCGTGGGGGGCAAACGAGAAGGCCCGAGCTTATATCTTGGCAAATTTTAACGACATTTTGGCCAAGAAGCATTAGCTTATGGTCTCAGCGCATGAGATCATGGAGTCCCTGTAGGGAATGTTCAGACAACCGTCTGGAGAGCTCAAGCATGAGTCTCTGAAATGCATCTTCAACTCCAAAATGGAGAAGGCACCTCTGTTCGTGAACATGTGCTTAATATGATGGTTCACTTCAACGTGGCAAAGATGAAAGAGTCACGCATCGATGAGTGTAGCCAGGTTAGCATAATTTTGCATCCGTTGTATGATAGCTTCCTGCACTTTGTCAGTAATGAGATTATGAACAAAGTGGACTATACCCTTACAACTCTCCTCAACAATTTACATACATTCCAACCCTTGCTGAAATGTAAGGAGAAAAAGGTTGGTGAGGCAAATGTTATCTCGTTATCAAAGAATTTCCACAAAGGTTCAACCTCAGGAACTAAGCCTGCACCTTCTACTTTTAACACTTCCAAGTGGAAGAAGAATAATGGTGGTAAGGGGAAGGAAAAGGCATCTGCTAACCCATAGTCTGTCGCCTAGCAGGTTAGGTGACTAGCACCTATTGACAAAGGAAAGTGTTCCATTGCAACCAAGATGGGCACTGGAGGAGGAATTGTCCTCGCTGGATCAAGGGGAAGAAGAAGGGTAAGGCCAAGGCAAAACAAGGTGAATATGATTTGCTAGTTTTGGAAACTTGTTTAGTAAAGAATGCCTTAATTATTGACTCTAGGGCCACGAATCATGTTTGTTCTTCTTTTCAGGGGATTGGATTCTGGTGGCAGCTAGAGGCTAGAAAGATGACGATGCGAGTAGGCACCGGGCACGTAGTGGGAGGGCTCCAATTATCTTTACAGAAGAAGTTTATCATTTTTCATGATGTTTATATAGTTTCCGAGTTAAAGATGAACTTGATTTCTGTAAAATGTTTGATATAGTGTAAATATACTATTAATTTCGAATTGAATAAAGTGTTTATTCATAAAGATAAAGTTGAAATCTATTCAGCAAATCTGAAATATAACTTGTATGTGCTAAGGCTGTTAGCGATGAGTTCCCTCCATAACATAGAAATGTTTAAAACTGTCATAACTCAAAATCAATGACAAAAGATTTCTCCAAAAGAAAATGCCCAAATTTGGCACCTTCTATTAAGGCACATCAATCTCAATAGGATTGAGAGATCTTCTAAGCGAGTTAGAGGAAAAATTTTTATCGGTCTACGAATCTTGCCTCGAATGCAAGATGACTAAAAGACCTTTTACTGGCAAAGGTTATCAAGCCAAAGAGCCTCTAGAGTTAGCGCATTCTGACCTTTGTGGTCCGATGAATGTGCAAGCCAAGGGAGGCTATGAGTATTTCATCACATTTACTGATGATTACTCTCGGTATGGGTATGTTTATTTAATGCAATGGAAGTCTGAATCCTTTGAAACGTTCAAAGAGTTCAAGGCTGAACTTGAAAATGCATTGGATAGACGGATTAAGACACTTCAATCGGATCGAGATATAGAGTTTTATGATTTGAGGTTTCTGACACTTCGATCAGATCGAGGTGGAGAGTTTTTGGATTTGAGGTTCCAGAACTATATGATAGAACATGGAATAGTTTCCAACTGTCAGTGTAGAGTACTGATAACGGGTAGAAATACACAAAGCAATAAGAGAATGCGATGGTAAAATAAGAAATATCATGTCCAAAAGCGTTAAACAAAAAGGAATTGTGATCGCATGCGCCCATCGTATAAAAGTAGCTAATTTACTTATTTTGTGCAGGAAAAATGCGATGGCGCAAGGGAAATTGCGATCCAAAGGAATTAGACGTCAACGTGCTTTGAGATTGCGATCGAAAATTTATGCGATTGTATACGATCATGAGAAGTTGCTCAAAAAGGTGGCCGCATAAACACTGTGCATCAAGGTGACAACATAATAAATGATGATGGGACGGAAAGTTAATGACAGTCAAACCCGAATTTAATTGACAAGCCGTTAAAACCGCACTGTAGCAAGTACACTTAACTTTCGGTGACCATTAATCCATGCATCAGAGAAGGGGATTTAAGGACAGCCCATCATTGCAATCATTAGAAAGGAAGGCTACTTCACCTTGAGCTCTATAAATACCAAAGGTCACCATTTTAACAAGTCATATAGAGATATATACAAGTTAGAGAGCCGTTAGTCTGTTCACGTACATACCCATGCTTAAACGTAGAAGACGAAGACGAACAAGGAGATGAAGAAGTCGAGATATCATTCCTAGATAGATCGAGAGACTGTCGGAAAGCGTACAAAGGAGAGAGGGCCAACACTTGCAAGAGCAAGAATACACATCGAGAACAGAGTTGGAGTGAAAAAGAACAGTGTAAAAGGCCACGGGAAGCAAGACATTGCTTATCGGGCTTCTTATCTCTCAATTCCATTTGTTATTTTGTATTCAATACTTTATTTATAGAAAATGAAAATCTAATTTCAATCTATGTTCTATCTCTCCATATTCCGCATTAGTAGCTAAATTTCTTAATGGGTTGAGAAGTACTTAGCTAGCATGACTTAAGATTTACATTTTATGCGATCATCTTGTCTTATGTATGCGTCATTCACCCTTTAGAGATACTTGAAAGAGTAGTCTAAAGATAGAATCTAGACTTGAGAGAGTCAGATTAGAATCTAGGCTTGAGAGAGTCAAATTAGAACCGCATAAGCAAGAAATAGAAAATTAGACATAAGTTCTATTGCTATTAACACATCGCATGCACCCTAGAAATAGGATATAATAGTATGCGGTCACCTTGTTTTATGTGTGCATCATTCATCATCGCATAGACAAGAATAGAGGCTTAGACATAAGTCCTATCGACTTTTTTGTATACATCGCATGTATCCTAGAAATAGGAATTATGGCATTCTGCATTTAGAGATGACGTGCTGTTATTTGTGTGTAGCATGATCGCATAACTTGTGCATAATCTTAGGAAGTGTCAGCTAAACCCCTTTTCAACCCGTTCATCGCATACTCATTGTAACTCTCGATTTCATCAACGTTGCGTTCAAACTCCGTCACATAGGAAAAAATCTTAATCAAAATAACAAATGGAATTTAGAGATAAGAAGCCCGATAAGCAATGTCTTGCTTCCCGTGGCCTTTTACACTGTTCTTTTTCACTCCAACTCTGTTCCAGATGAATAATCTTGCTCTCGCAAGTGTTGGCCCTCTCTCCTTTGAATGCTTTTCAGTAGTCTCTCGATCTGTCCGGGAATGATCTCTCAGCTTCCTCGTCTCCTTGCTCGTCTCCGTCCTTTAAGTCTAAGTATGAGTATGTACGTGAACAAACCAACAGCTCTCTAACTTGTATATTATATATATATGACTTGTTACAATGATGGTCTTCGGTATTTGTAGAGCTCAAGGTGAAGCAGCCTTCCTTTCTAATGATTGCAATGATGGGCGGTCATTAAATCCCCTACTCTTATGCACATATTTATGGTCACTGAAAGTTGAGTGTACTTGCTATAGTGCGGCTTTAACGGCTTGTCAACTAAATTCAGATTCGACCGTCATCAGCTTTTCGTCCCATCATGATTTATTATGTTGTCACCTTGATGGGCAGTCTTTATGCAGCCACCTTTTTTAGCAACTTCTCACGATTGCATTGCGATGATGCCTAATTCCTTTGGATTGCAATTTTCCTTGCGCCATCACATTTTTCCTGCATAAAATAAGTAAATTAGTGCTTTTAACCGACGGGCGCATGCAATCGCAATTCCTTTCTGTTTAGCGCTTTTGCACATGTTATTGCTTATTTTACCGTCGTATTCTCTCATTGTTTTACTTATTTGACCTGTAATAACTTGTAGGCTTATGCATGAATGTAAATCCTACTACTGGGACAAGCCAAATCTTTACAAGAGGGGGTTAGACCAGATCTTGCGACTATGTGTGCCAGAGACTGCTTTTCAGCGCATACTTTCCCAAAGCCATTACTCACCCTTTGGTGGACATTTCGGAGGTCAACGCACAACAGCAAAAATATTACAAAGTGGGTATTATTGGCCAACTCTATTCAAGGATGTGCGAGACTATTCTATTAAATGCGACAAGTGCCAACGCACGGGAAACATTTCATGGAAGAATGCGATGCCGATGACATTATATTGGAATTGCAACTCTTCGACGTGTGGGGCATAGACTTCATGGGACCATTTCCACCATCAAATGGTCACAAGTACATTCTGTTGGCCATCGATTATGTCTCCAAGTGGACTGAAGCAGTGTCATGCGTCACAAATGATGCGGCGACAGTCTTCAGATTCTTGCGAAAAGCATCTTCACTCGTTTTGGCAGCCGATATTCCATAATAAGTGATGCAGGCTCCCACTTTGTCAATGGCATCATTAATAGACTGCTGCTCAAGTACAATGTCCATCATAAGACTACCACCACATATCACCCCCAAACAAACGGCCAAGTAGAGTTGTCTAATAGGGAAATCAAGTTGATTCTAGAAAAGGTGGTGAATCCCTCACGAAAGGACTGGGCCATGAAGCTTGACGATGCCTTGTGGATATATACGACAACCTATAAAACACCCATAGGCATGTCCCCATATGCGCTAGTGTTTGGGAAGGCATGCCATTTACCGCTTGAATTAAAGCACAAGGCACTGTGGGCAGTGAAGAAGCTCGATTTTGATTTGAGGACTGTAGGGGAAGAGAGAAAACTTTAGTTACTCGAGCTAAATGAATGGAGACTTCAAGCATATGAAAATACCAAGATTTACTAAGAGCGTACAAAGAATTTGCATGACAAGCGACTATGTGAAAAAAATCTCCAAGTTGGTCAAAAGGTCTTGCTATTCAACTCTAGGCTACGACTCTTTCCGGGAAAATTAAAATCACATTGGTCCGAACCATTTATAATTAAAGAAGTATTCTCGCACAGTGCGGTCTAATGAAGAAGGGACCAGTGTATTCAAGATCAACGGACAAAGAGTCAAGATGTATCACGAACGAGACTTTCATCGTGAGAAAACCTCCGTGGACCTGAGGAATCCCGACTGAAGAAGAAACGAGCAGTCCTAGCGTTGATCTATGACACAATCTCATCAGGGACGCATCTTTTTTTTAGTATCCTTTTGATATCTTTCTTTCATGAACTTGCCTTACTTTTTGTATAACCACTACTCTTTAGAATTTCCAACTCTGTCTTTCATAATTTTTACCCTCTTCATATTTAGCAATGATCGTAGTGAACGATTGCGATAGAGCTATGTGATAATCTAAAAACACGCGACCGGTTCGATTAGCCCATTGCAATCAAGGAACCAGTCCATCGCAAAACAGGATGCGATCAAAGATGATGCGGGCAAAGAGCAAATTTGGGGGTGATGTCTATCCTTGACTCATTTGATTTCAATTTTTCACTTCTCGCATCTCATTTTAATATTGCTAAATTTTACTATTGCATTCTCTTTAGTTTGACACAATCATTGAATTTTGATTACTTTATCTAGTCACCGCATTCTTCCCCGTACCAATTATGATTTCAATGATGAAATTCATGCCAGAGTCAAATTAATTTCAGGACAGTCAATTCACGAAACATTTCTAAAAGTTAGCGGTCCATCAGTTTTCCTTCAAAATGATTTTGACAAAATTTCCTAAGTTCATCACATGAGTTATTTCGTCTATCAACAATAAGGACATTGTTGTGTATAAATTTGGGGGTGCTAGTATTATTATTTTCAACCTTGCTACTTTTAGAAATTTCAAAAAAAAAATCATAACATTGAGATCAGACCTTACTCGTAGTTGGATATCCGCATGACACCCGTGGGGGGAAGCCACAACGAAGGTAGGAATCGTGATCAACGCATAAATCAAGTGATCACAACTCCGTTGCCAAATAAAGAAATGGGCATAAGTTTAGACTGAGAAAGAGCGCTTTGCTCGTAGTTGGATGCTCGCATGACACTCGTGGGGGCAAGCCAAAACGAAGGCTGGGCACTTGGATCAGTGCAAGATCACAAAAGGAATATCTAAATCTTGCAAGGATAAAAATCACTTAGAGACATCTCGGCTAGAGAATGTTTTGAAATAAATCATGCGATATCCATGGAAATGAGTAAAGTATTTTTAAAGGTTCAACTTGTGGTCCCTAAGTATTAGAAATATTTTAGAAAGAAACCAGGATAGAAATTAAGAAGGCATTGGTTCATGAAATTTGAATAAGGCACCTTGAGAAGTTTAGGTAAGGTAAAAGCAATTGACTTTCTAAAGAAAATCTTTAGTTTATGCTTGAGGATAAGCATTGTTTTAAATTTAGGGGTGTGATAACGGGTAGAAATACAAGTTATTACAGCTCAAATAAGTAAAACAATGAGAGAATGCGACGGTAAAATAAGCAATATCATGTCCAAAAGCGCTAAATAGAAAGGAATTGTGATCGCATGCGCCCATCGCATAAAAGAAGCTAATTTACTTATTTTATGTAGGAAAAATGCGATGGTGCAATGGAAATTTCGATCCAAAGAAATTAGGCGTCAGTACACTTGGAGATTGCGATCGCAAAGTCATGCGATCATATGCAATCATGAGAAGTTGCTCAAAAAGGTAGCTGCATAAAAACTGCTCATCAAGGTGACAGCATAATAAATCATGATGGGTGATTACTAAAATTAGGGTGAATTCAATTATGTGATGCATGTCTTAGGTTATGCATTTATACTCATGTGTTGGTGGTCATGCGTTGGACTATGCAATATGCAATTACGAATGTATGCGATGACCATGCGTTCCTATCACAAGTTTTCTTGCGCTTCCGCCAAGTATAACGAGAACGCAAGTTTTTCGGGTGATCCGAGGTTGAACTCAGGGAATTGTAACTAGATGTATGCGATGATGTGTTTGCAGCGGATGAATAAAAGAATGATGGGGGGTTATAAGCTAAGCACTACTCCTACTCCTAACAAACAGATTAAGCGGTGAGAAAATGGTTGAGAGGTAGAGACACGACAACTGTTGATGCGTAGTAAATGTATGGAAAAATAGATAAAATGTGAAGAAGTCTTCAACGCAACCCTAAGCTTTACCGCAAGGGTAACCCCAGCCAATGCAAGCCGTGTGATCATGCTTAGGACACATGCGATGTATATGCGATAGTGCCGAGAAGTCTATTTCTAATCCTCCATAACCCGCTCACGTGCTCTCATCGCATAAGCGTGATAGCCACATACCACCATATCCTACTTTTGGATGCATGCAATATCCTATCCGTAGGGTGCATACGCTGTGTAATAGCAAATAGAGCTTATCTCTAAGTTCCCCATTCTTGCTTATGCATTCCATCCGCTCTCTCAAGTCTTAAATTTGGGTTTAGACTACTTTCCCAAGTATGCCTAAATGATGAATGATGCGCTCATAAGACAAGGTAACTGCATAAACTTGGCTGACGTAAGATTATTCCTATCTCTAGTGAACACTTGCTTACATTGCTTAATGCGACCAACCACTTACCCTCCCAGGCAGTTAGTTGTTTTTTATTTTATTCATAGACAAGCATTGCGTCCGCTTATAGATAAGCGTAGCTACAGCTTCACTCTAAGCAAATGAGGTTTTCTCACACACTCACACAACGCACACCTCCCGATGCTTTGCTACATGCTTCATATTCCTATGCCGCGTGATTAAGTATGCAATACTCTAACAATCTTACTCAATGATGCGATGAAAGTTAAGGATGCTAAGTAAAGGAAGATGGAGATGGAATCGAAGGAAATATAGAAATGCATTGATCACAAAATGTATTAATTCCTTAAGCCCAAATGTAATACAATATAATATAAGGAAAGAAGAGAAAATGAAAGGACCAGCTGGAAGCAATGTCTTTCTTCTAGCAGAAGTGTGTCAAGGTTGTCGGTGATGCCATGGAAGAGCGGTGGAGCAGACTCTCTCGAGCTCTAACTCTGACGAAGGCTCCAATCGTCACTCGGAATGGATGAAGGAGATGAAAAACTCTCAAGCTATCTTTTCACGCTTTAGTCTGGATCACAAGGATCCACCCTAAGGAAAGCCTCAGGCGAAAAACCTTAGTTAAAATGAAATTCTGCTCATCGGCTTCTATTTATAGAGCTTGATCGCCGACAGCATTAATGGATTTGCTCTGTTTCTGACATTCGCGGTGCGATGGTCATTTTCTGAATCTCTGCTGCAAATGGCGTGGTAGGTGAAATGTCAACATCATCTTTTGATTCTCTCGAGATATGCGTAAATGTTCCATTCCACCAACCTTGCGTTCATCCCTCTATTACGGTTATCATCATGTAGCTGCAAGCTCTTTGCAATGACCGCATTCGCTTGTTGACTGCAACTTCTATGCGATGACCACATTCACTCAACGATCGCAATTCCCATGCATGGACGCATTCGCCCGACGGCCGCAACACCCATACGACTGTCATATGCGTTCACCGTATGCGATTAATGGACACAATATTCATGCGTCATTCACCGCATGCGATTAATAGCCCGGCTTTCGCGTATGCGTCCGTTTCCTGCGTTAGCTACAAAGATAGACAATTGAACGCATCATAATGCATAATAGTGGGTTAACCGAGATTCTTAAGGCCGGACGACGCAAACTCATTTTCTCATGAATTCCTAACATATTCGCCGCATATTTTACTTAACAACCCTCATAATTCTAAATAAAAGACCTAAGATGACGGGCAGATGGGACAGAAAGTTGATGACGATCGAATCCGAATTTAGTTGACAAGCCGTTAAAGTTGCACTGTAGCAAGTACAGTCAACTTTTGGTGACCATTAATCAGTGCATCAGAGCAGGGGATTTAATGACCACCCATCATTGCAATCATAAGAAAGGAAGGCGACTTCACCTTGAGCTCTATAAATACTAAAGGCCACCATTGTAACAAGTCATACAGAGATATATACAAGTTAGAGAGTCGTTAGTCTGTTCACGTACATACCACACTTAGATTTAAAAGACGAAGACGAACAAGGAGTCGAGGAAGCCGAAAGATCATTCCCATACAGATCGAGAGACTGTCGGAAAGCATTACAAGGGAGAGAGGACCGACACTTGTGAAAGCAAGAATACATATCGAGAACAGAGTTGGAGTGAAAAAGAACAGTGTAAAAGGCCATGGGAAGTAAGACATTGCTTACCGGGCTTCTTATCTCTCAATTCCATTTGTTATTTTGTATTTAGTACTTTATTTATAGAAAATGGAAATCTCATTTAATCTATGTTCTATCTCTCCATATTCCGCATGAGTAGCTAAATTTCTTAATGGGTTGAGAAGTACTTAGTTAGTATGACTTAAGATTTACATTTTATGCGATCATCTTGTCTTATGTATGCGTCATTCACCCTTTAGAGATACTTGAGAGAGTAGTCTAAAGATGGAATCTAGACTTAAGAGAGCCAGATTAGAACTGCATAAGCAAGAAATAGAAACTTAGACATAAGTTCTATTGCTATTAACACATCGCATGCACCCTAGAAATAGGATATGATAATATGCGGTCACCTTGTTTTATAAATACTCATGAAGACATGACATGACTAGTGAGAAAGGTGAAATACTTAAAGATAATAATGAGATTTCAATAAACTATGTCATAATAGGAAAAAGATGGAATCGAACTCATGTAGTTATTGACAACATTTTTTTCCATATAATGTTGCTCTTAACATTATATCTGAAAATGAGGATTCTAAATCAAAATATGTTGAAGAATGTCGACATAGAAAAGATTGGCTTCAGTGGAAAGAAGCAATCACGGTAGAATTAAATTCACTTTCAAAACATCAGTTTTTGGACTAATAGTCCAAACACTAGAAGATGTCAAACCTGTGGGATACAAATGAGTATTTACGAGGAAAAGAAATGAAAATAATGAGGTCACAAGATATAAAGCAAGACTAATTGCACAAGATTTTTCATAAAGACCTGGTATTGATTATGAAGATACGTATTCTCCGGTGGTGGATGCAATTACATTAAGATATTTAATTGTTATAACTGTGTATGAAAATTTGGACATGCATCTTATAAATGTAGCCACAACATATTTATATGAACCTCTTGATAATGATATTTATATGAGAATCCTAAAAGAATTTAAGGTAGCCTGAAACATATAAATCACATTCCCAAGAATTATATTCAATAGATTTGCAAAGATCATTATATGGATTAAAAAAATTAGGATGAATATGGTACATGATGGAACACGAGACATACGCAGCGGAATAAGAACCTAATTACACTCTAATTGCTTTTAAATTAAAGGAAAATAGCATGCAATTTGAAGGAAAAACAGTAATTAAAATTATCTTTGTAGCTCCTGAAAACCGCTCTTCCTCGCTGAATCTCGACCCAAACACGAATGGACCACTAGAGTTAACCTACTATCCTCTTGACTCAAAATCGGGTTGTGGGACCCGGTGGATGAAGAAAACCGAGAGAGAGAAAGAGGTGGAAAAAAAATGGAATTTGGGTAGGGTTTGGGTTTTTTTTTTCAGCCCAATTTTAGAAAACAATTTGGCAAAATTGGCAAAACTTTTTTCATTCAAAATGAAAGCCCATTTTATAGAAAAAAAAACTATGCAACAATTGCATGATCCAAATCCATAAAAGCCCAACACCTATAATCCACTATCTTAGTGGGTTTAATGTCTCCACTATAAGCCAATACCTAGCCCACTATTTTGTTAGTGGAATTATCCAACAAAAGTTTGGATTCCACTAACTATAGTCAAAAGGCAAAATAGTCATTTGGTCAAAATCAAACTTTGACCAAAAAGTCAACATTTTGACTTTTTATGATTTTTTCCGCATTCATTTTCTCGAAATTCAAATCATATTTGAATATAAGGTTGGTCAAAGTTTGACTTTTCAAAGTCAAAAGTCAACTCTTTGACTTTTTACATCTTTGACCATTTCCATTATTTTCGAGCTTCCGAATATGAACGTATTCATATTCTTGATATTTAAATCACATTTAAATATTAAAGATGTATCTCTAAACTGAAAACCCGACCGCTATATCACATATACTTGTCGGTTTCTCTGTCTTCACCTAATTCGAACAATTCGAATCATTCTATCATACTATTCTAAGTTTATTCCATATGAGCTAGTAAGGGAATCTAATGGACCTATAGATCATGGGTTCCAACGATCCGAGATTAGCAAGCTAAACTCTTTAGACAGAGCTAATCAGCATTCGTTAACTAACGGGTCATTCCACTATAGTCCCATAGTTGCACTCCCCTCACTATAGATATATTTATGTCCATTTGATATAACCATAATTAATAAGCTAATCATTCATAGGTTGTTCATAATCTCGGCTGGGTCATAAAAACCGTTTTACCTCCAAGACTACATCTTGTGCCTTAAGTTCCACTGATCCTCTAATGAACAATTGTTTTAAGGTCCAACCTATAAACCGAACCCCTCTCGGCCCAAGGAGAGGGTGGGGCCCCTTGTTCAAGACCTGGATTCAGTACTAAAGGAACAACCTATCTACCATCCATATAACGGGTAGGAGTGAATTTCGTCTTGCACCCTATGTTCCCAGCTATCTACCCGATATTACCCCTGAAATGGGAGGCTTATTGGGCCAGTGATGATGAGCTGCCCGAACCTATGCAGATCTAAGGATAATTCTGAGTGAACAGGAGTTCATAGTTAGCTCAGGATTAAGATTAAGTTACCTAGGTTATCAATTAACGAAATAGTCAGTTTTATACATAAAACGACATTTAGAACGTAAAAAGTGACTATTTCATGGTTCAGTCTTATGAAAACTCATTGCATAGGATGCCCCCACTCACATATCTCTATATGAATGATTCAGGATCAAATCGTTTGTACTAACTACAAAGTGGGCCCCATCCATAGTGTCCTCAGAACAAGGCATCCAACCTATTCCTATACTATAGACCATTTTAAGCTATATACTCGAACTTGATCCATGTTTTATGTCATCACATAAAGTTCAAGTCTACATTAAATAGCCTTAGGACCTTAGTTTATTGGATTCAAGATTACAATTTCAATAGCAATTTTATCGAAAAATAAAATAGAATATGTTTATCAATTTACAAACTACAAGTCTTAGGACATAAAATCCAACAGACTCCCACTTGGACTAAAACTCCTAGTGAAATATCAAAATTTGCATTTAAGTGAGAAACATATGAGTACAATAAACATATGAATACAATAAACTAGGGTATATACCCAAAAGTTCTCCCACTTGTCCTAGTTTACAAACTTCGTAGACCTAAACTCTGTAGGTGACCTTCAAACACTTTAGCCGTGAGGGCCTTTGTAAAAGGATCAGCAATGTTTTGCTCAGAAGATATCTGGGTTACTACAACATCTCGATGATGTAAAATCTCCCGGATCAGATGGTATTTGCGCTCAATATGCTTGCCGCGCTTATGGCTTCTTAGTTCTCTTGAATTTGCAACTGCACCACTATTATCACAATATAGGGTGATAGACAGATGCATATTTGGAACAACTTGCAAATCTGTCAAGAATTTCCTCAATCATACTACTTTCTTTGCTGCTTCGCAAGCAGCTATGTATTCAGCTTCCATTGTGGAGTGCGCAATACAGTTTTGCTTCACACTTCTCCACACTACTGCTCCTCCATTCAGAATGGACACGGATCCCGATGTAGATTTTTTTGCATCTTTATCTGTTTGAAAATTAAAGTAAGTGTATCCAATAAGGATCAAATCCTTTGTACCATATACGAGCATGTAGTTCCTCGTTCTCCTAAGATACTTGAGGATATTTTTATGGCGGTCCAATGATCATATCTAGGATTGGACTGATACCTACTGACTATCCCTACTGCGTAGCATATGTCAGGTCTAGTACATAACATTTCATACATCAGGCTCCCTACTGCGGAAGCATAGGGAATGCATCTCATATCCTCAACCTCTTGAGGTGTCTTAGGATATTGATCCTTTGACAAATAAATTCCATATCTGTAAGGTAACAAACCTCTTTTGGAATTCTGCATCTTATACCTAGACAACATTTTGTCTATATAAGTTGCTTGAGACATGGCTAGTGTTTTGTTCTTGCAGTTCCGAATAATTTGAATCCTGAGAACATACTGTGCATTCCCTAAATCTTTAATTTGGAACTGCGTTGCTAGCCATTTCTTGATGTCAGTTAGGTAACCTACTTCATTCCCAATGAGTAGAATATCGTCAACATATAAAACTAAGAACGCTATAGTAGAATTGACGATCTTCTTGTAAACACAAGGCTCGTCAACATTCTATTCAAAGCCATAAGATTTGATCGCAGTATCAAATCTTATATTCCAAGATCTAGAAGCTTGTTTTAACACATAAATAGATTTTTGAAGCTTACAAACCTTTTGTTCTTGACCCTATGCAATAAACCCCTCTAGTTGAGCCATATAGATACTCTTCTCAAGATCGCCGTTTAGAAAGGTTGTCTTGACATCCATCTGCCAAATTTCATAGTCATAAAAGGTGGCAATGGATAAGAGTATTCTAATCGACTTAAGCATGGCAACGGGAGAGAAAGTTTCTTCATAGTCCACTCCCTCTCTCTAGGTATAACCCTTTGCCACAAATCGAGCCTTAAAAGTCTATACTTTACCGGCTTGGTCTCGTTTTCTCTTGTAGATCCACTTACAACCAATTGGTTTTACATCATTTGGTTTATCTACAAATTTCCAAAAAGAATTGAAGTACACAGACTCCATTTCGAGGTCTATGGCTTTGACCCACTGATCACGGTCCACATCTTTCATCGCCTATTTATAGGTCAATGGATCCTCTATGCCGTCATCAGGTATGACGACTTGTGTTTCTGTTAAACCCAAGTAACAGTCAGGCTGATGAAAAACCCTCCCACTATGTCGAGGCATTCTCAACTTTTGAGAAGGATGTGACTAACCAAATGTACTAGTTTTATTTACTACTTTAGTAAATGAACTAGCTCTATCGGTAGCGTTTTTGGAAATTTCATTCAATACTAGTCTATTGCGAGGTTGATGAATTCTTATGTGGTCTTACACTAAGAATGTGGCATTTGTCGATACAAATACCTTATTCTCTTGAGGATCATAAAATAGACCACCTTTTATTTCTTTTGGATAACCTACAAATAGGCATAGTTTTGAACGATGTTCAAATTTTTTAGGATTTTGCACCAACACGTGTGTTGGGCATCCCTAAATCCTAAAGTGACGTAAACTGCCTTTACACCCTTTCCATAGCTCATAAGGTATTTATGAAACACTTTTAGAGGGAACGTTATTCAAAATATAGACAACAGTCTCTAATGCATGTCCCCAAAAAGAATCAGGTAACTTAGCAAAGCTCATCATTGAACGAACCATGTCCAACAAGGTTCTGTTTCTTCTTTCAGATACACCGTTCTGCTGTGGCATATTAGGTGCAGAGAGTTGTGACTTGATTCCGTGTTTTATCATATAGTCCTGGAATCTTAAATCATGTACTCCCCACGTCGATCTGATCGTAGTGTCTTAATTGTTTTACCTAACTGGTTCTCAACCTCAGCCTTATATTCTTTGAACTTTTCAAAAGAATCAGACTTGTGATGCATTAGGTAAATATGACCATACCTTGAATAATCATCAATAAAACTGATGAAATATTCATACCCACCTCCAGCTTTGACATTCATCGGTCCACAGAGGTCCGAATGTATTAGCTCTAAGGCCTTTTACAGTAAAAGATCTCTTAGTCATTTTTCCTTCAAGACAAGACTCACATGGAGGTAAAGAATTTTCTTCTAACTGATTTAGGAGTCCATTCTTAATCAATCTCTCAATCCTTTTGAGATTTATGTGGCCAAGTCTTAGGTGTCATAGATAGGCATTAGAAGAAACTTTTTGTCTTTTATTCTGAGTTTCGGCTGTTCTAAGCATCTCAGTATTTAAGACAAATTTTGCTTTAGTTGGTCTTAAGTTATATAAGTTGTTTTCAAGTATAGCAGAACAAATTTGAATACCTTTCCTGAAAATGAACGCTTCATTAACTTCAAAAGATATTTTATACATTTGTTCCATAATAGAAGCGATAGATATTAAATTCCTCTTCATAAGAGGTGCATACGAAACATCTTTAAGTATGATAAATCTATCGTTAAAAAACAACTTCAAGTCTCCCACTGCTTCGGCCGAGACAACCTCTCCTGTTCCAACCTTGAGGGTGATCTCGTCTTCTTCAAGCTTTTTTCAAGAACTAGTTTCCTGAAAAGAGAAGAAAATATGTTTAGTGGCTCCTGAATCCAATATCCAGGTTGAGGTATCATACTCCACTAAACATGTTTCAGCAACTAGTAAATCATATTTACCTTGTGCTTCTTTCGAGGCAGGGGCCTGAGGACATTTCTCAATTAAGACAAATCTCAAGTCATCTTTTACTAGTGTTGAATTCAGATTGTTTTTCCATGTTGACTAATTATCGCCATTTAGTTTCTCGGAAGCTAAGAGTTGATCTAGAGAGCTAGTCATGCTGAAAAGAAAAACATATCATTTTTAGTAAAAATATTAATCTTTTAAATCCAATCAAGTTTAGCAAAAAAACTAATAATGTACCCTTCATTATTATATTTTGCAATGATATTTCAACGGTTTAGAATAACCTTTATCGAGGGGTTATCCACTATTCCTCTGTTGAACCAAGACTATCTTGACTAGATAATATCACCAGAATAACTCTTATTCCTATAGTAACTCAGTTATCATTATTTTGGTCAAGAATTTACTAACAGTTAATCATTATCGTAAGTTTGACCCTCCATTTTCAAACCTCAAAGATTGGAATCATTATGCTCTCGAAGTTGGAAAGACAAAAATGAAAACGGACCTGAGAGACCCTATCAATTTCTAGAGTTCGCGGAGTTCCGAATACTATAATATAGCCCTCCGATTGGTAAGGTCGCTCTAGGGCAGACATGCAGACGCATTATAGGAATCTCACGGTGCGACTTAATGGAAGAGACCGTAGGATGTGTTGACACACTTCCTTCTCCTACTTACTATGAACAACTTCTCTTATTCACCTTGGTATTGACTCATGCAAACACTCTTCAAAAAGAGTCCGCTCCTAGGGCGGCCCAAAGCCAAGAATGAATCTCACGGTATGAACTCTTATGGATGCTAGAGCTAAAAGTACATTACTTCTCTCCAGCTGAAGTATTCTAGACGGTTAGGGTATAAAATACTTAGCGATATATTTCAGCTAACTAAATATATCCTAAGTCTAGATGATTCATCCAAGTATAACTTTTATACTGGATTTTTAACCTACGATGTCTAGGTGATAAACAAATTTTATTACCTCACACTGCTCACGCATGCTCATAAAACCGGTTTAACCTAACTCAGACACCGGCTTGATCTCCAGGTAGTAGGTGTTCCGTGAACCGTTAACATAAAAACCTTCAACTTTAGTCATCTTATCTGACTTTTTGCCAAGATCTTGCCGGATGAGTTTTCTTGTAACTTCGGTTTTACAAGATATCGACCTATTTTCTATGAAAATTGGGATTGCTCGATGGTTAACCCTAAATGAATATGCATCTTATCTTTGTTATAGATTTTAGAAGTCTAGGTTATTTTATAACAATTATAAAATAAATTATAACAATTATAACCTAGAGCATTCATCTATAACATGCTTCCTTCAATCAAACATGCTTTAATATAACACTTATATTAAAACTAAGCATGCATAGTATATATTTTATAACACTTATAAGATATAACAAATGCATGTCACATGCTTTTCTTTTGGTGGGTGTTTTTTCCTTTCTATTCAAGTTTTGAATGAAATACGGACTAAAGTGGATTTATTATGATTTTTGCATTGTTTTTCTTGAAAATAGCATGCAATTTGAAGAAAAACAGTAATTAAAATTATCTTTGTAGCTCCCGAAAACCGCTCTTCCTCGTTGAAACTCAACCTGAACACGAATGGACCACTACTAGAGTTGACCTACTATCCTCTGGACTCAGAACTGGGTTGTGGGACCCGGTGGATGAAGAAAATCGAGAGAGAGAAAGAGATGGGGAAAAAGAAGATGGAATTTGTGTAGGGTTTGGGTTTTTTTTTCAGCCAAAATTTTTAAAAAAATTGACAAAATTGGCAAAACTTTTTTCATTCAAAATGAAAGCCCATTTTATAGAAAAAACCATGCAACAATTGCATAATCCAAATCCATAAAAACCCAACACCTATAATCCACTATCTTAGTGGGCTTAATGTCTCTACTATAAGCCAACACCTAGCCCACTATTTTGTTAGTGGAATTATCCAACAAAAGTTTGGATTTTTCCACTAACTATAGTCAAAGGGCAAAACAGTCATTTGGTCAAAGTCAAACTTTAACCAAGAAGTTAACATTTTGACTTTTTATGATTTTTTCCATGTTGACTAATTTTGACCTCCTGAGCATGAATCCACATTCATTTTCTCGAAATTCAAATCATGTTTGAATATAAGGTCGGTCAAAGTTTGACTTTTCAAAATCAAAAGTCAACTCTTTGACTTTTTACATTTTTTACCATTTCCATTATTTCCGAGCTTCCGAATATGAACGTATTCATATTCTTGATATTTAAATCACATTTAAATATTAAAGATGTATCTCTAAACTGAAAACCCGACCACTATATCACATATACTTGTCGGATTCTCTTTCTTCACCTAATTCGAACAATTCGAATCATTCTATCATACTGTTCTAAGTTTATTCCATATGAGCTAGTAAGGGAATCTAATGGACCTATAGATCATGGGTTCCAACGATCCGAGATTAGCTAGCTAAATTCTTTAGACAGAGCTAATCAACATTCGTTAACTAACGGGTCATTCCACTATAGTCCCGTAGTTGCACTCCCCTCACTATAGATATATTTGTGTCCATTTGATATAACCATGATTAGTAAGCTAATCCTTCATAGATTGTTCGTAATCTCGGCTGGGTCATAAAAACCGTTTTACCTCCAAGACTACATCTTGTTCCTTAAGTTCCACTGATCCTCTAATGAACAATTGGTTTAAGGTCCAACCTATAAACCGTACCCCTCCCGGGCCAAGGAGAGGGTGGGGCCCCTTGTTCAAAACCTGGATTCAATAATAAAGGGAACAACCTATCTACTATCCCTATAACGGGTAGGAGTGAATTCCGTCTTCCACCCTATGTTTCTAGCTATCCACCCGATCTTACCCCTGAAATGGGAGGCTTATTATGCCAGCGATGATGAGCTGCCCTCACTTATGCAGATCTAAGGATAATTCCGAGTGAACAGGAGTTCATAGTTAGCTCAGGATTAATATTAAATTACCTAGGTCATCAATTAACGAAATAGTCAGTTTTATACATAAAACGACATTTAGAACGTAAAAGGTGACTATTTCATGGTTCAGTCTTATGCAAACTCATTGCATAGGATGCCCCAACTCACATATCTCTATACGAACGATTCAGGATCACATCGTTTGTACTAACTACAAAGTGGGCGGCATCCATAGTGTCCCCAGAATAAGGCGCCTAACCTTATTCATATACTATAGATCATTTTGGCTATATATTTGAACTTGATCCACATTTATGTCACTACATAAAGTTCAAACTACATTAAATAGCCTCAGGACCTTAGTTTATTGGATTCAAGATTACAATTTCAATAACAACTTTATCGAAAAACAAAACATAATATGTTTATTAATTTACAGACTACGAGTTTTAGGACATAAAATCCAACGGTACAATCGCCTGAGTGGATATTTGAAAGAAGGATATCAAAAAAATCTAATATGTCCATGTGTTTTTATAAAGAACTCACAGTTAAGATTTTTTATTAGAATTGTATATGTTGATGACTTAAATATAATTGAGACTCCTGAAGAACTTGCAAAAGCAATAAAATATTTTAAGAAAGAATTTGAGATGAAAGATCTCGGAGAAAAAATACTTTGCCCTGGCTTGCAAATTGACCATTTAGCAGATGGATAGTTGTTCATAAGTCAAGTTATAAAGGAAAAGATTTGAAAAGATTTTATACGGACAAAGCACATCCACTGAACATTCCAATGGAAGTTCGTTCAGAAACATATATTTCGACCTTGAGATGATAATGAAGAACTTCTTGGTCCTAAAGTACCATATTTTAGTGCAATTGGTGCTCTTATCTTGGTAATAATACAATACCCGATATTGTATTTTTAGTAAATTTATTAGTAAGATATAGTTATTCTCCAACAAGAAGACATTGGAATGAAATTAAGCATATACACTATTGTCTCTAAGGAACGATCGACATGAGTTTGCTTTATTCAAATAAATCAAAATTTGATATAGTAGGTTCTGCAGATTTTAGATATTTATCTGATCCACACAAAGCTAGATCTCAAACAAATTATCTGTTCACATGTGGAGGAATTGCTATATCATGGCAATTTGTGAAACAGACCATAAAAACTACTTTCTCAAATCATGTTGAAATTCTTGCAATTCACGAGGTTAGTCGAGAATATGTATGGCTAAGATCAATGACTCATCACGTTCGTGGAACATGTGGTTCATCTTCTAGTAAAAATCTTCCAACGATATTATAAAAAGACAACATAGTGTGCGTATCCCAAATCAAAGGACGATATGTTAAAGGAGATAGAACAAAACGTATTTCACTGAAACTTTTCTACACTCATGATCTTAAAGAAAATGATGACATCACTTTACAACAAATTTGTTCGAAAAATAACCTGGCAGACTTATTTACAAATGTATTACCGACCACAACCTTTGAAAAACTGGTGCACAACATTGGAATACGGCGACTCAGAGATCTCAAGTGATGTTTCTACGAGAGGAAGTAAATATACTTTTAAGAATATTAGATTATATGAAATATATACTTTTTTTTCTTTCATTAGGATTTTTTTTTCAGTGGATTTTTTCCTAATAAATTTTTAACAAACACGTATTTATTTTTTCCTCTTAATTGTAGAAACAAGTTAAAAGATTTCATGTGGCTCAATTATTTCATCCATTAAATTCAATTAATAGGAATGCTTCATATTTCTGTCCCACGTTTTCAATTTCAACCCGCAACTTCATATTATGTCCCCACTTCACCGCCACAAGCCTCTAGTCTCCTTGACTTGGACTTGTTAATTAATTAATTATTTTTTGTCATGACAGACGGGAGGGAAATCCAATTCACCACACATTCATATACCTAATTTGATTAACGATCTATGATTTGATCTTTATTTATGAAGTCTTTTTTTCCTGGAAAGAAATAGGGGTTTTGAATAAATTAGATTTTAGGAATTTTCAAAAATATAAAAATAAGAAAAAATATTTAACAAAATAGCAAAATTTTAAATTTTTTTTTTATAGAGACTAATAAAGGATAATAAAGATTTATTACTATCAATAATAAAAACTGCTAGAAATCTATCCTTGATAGATGCTTATAGAGGTCTATCAGTGTTTTCTTTTTCTTATTTCTATAAATAGTTTGACATTTTTTTTATCTGTGAAAATTTTCCTAAATTTTATGTGTTTTAGATATAATAAGTTTTTTTTTTTTTTTTTTGTACAACTATTAGGAATTTGAACTTCGGATCTCAAAAGAGGTAATATATGTTATTATTTCAGGTATACCTGCTCACTTTAACTTAGAAATAGAAGAGTTAAAAATTTAATATAGTTTTGTTGTGAATATGAACATAATTAAATTATTAATATATATATATTTTTTAATGAAAAGTTATTAATATATCTTTACTTGAGTCTTGAGTTCTGATTCAAAAGCCAATTTTTTATAAAAAGAAAAGTATAAAAAAAAGAAAAGTGTATACTTTGCTTATATATATTTCAAAATATTGTATTTTTAGTTCCTCATAAATCTACGTTTAACGAAATATATCTTTAATTTTTTTGACAATATATAAGGTAAAGCATCAAATATCTAACTTTGATGTTAATAGTATAAATATTATATCAGTTGAGCTAAGGTTATTCTAATGAAATATATCTATTAATTCGCCATAAATCTAAGTTTAGGAAATATATTTTTCAAAGCATACATATTCTCTTTTAAATCTGTTTGTTTTTACCATTTAACATATAAATAATACATATTTCAAACCTACAAAACTAATCATTATAGAAAATTAACCATATAGATAAAATTTTGAAACTTTCTTATTTGGCACATGTGATAATCAATTATTTGATTTTTTAAAATTAAGTTTGTAAACCTTATTTCATTTGCGAGCTAAATTTTATTATCTAGACTTTAAGGATTTTTTTTTTCAAAACAAGTTTTTAAAAATGAAAAAAAAAACTTTAAAAAACTTTGAATTGGATTATGAATTGGAATGTTTAATTAAAGGAAAAAAGACTCGTATTTTCAAAATTTGAGGAATATTTTTTGTTTTGCTAACTAAACTTTAAGGACTCGTTTGATGACATTCTCGTTTTCTGTTTCCTGTTTATGTTTCTCTTTTTTCGAGAAACTGATCTGTTTGATAATTATTCCAGTTTCTTATTCTCAAAATTTGAGAACATTCCTAAAAATAGGAGGAATTTCTCATGTTTTGTTTTTATTTTATTTAAATTTGTTCCTATAAAATATTATAATGGGACTTTGCTCATTGATGTAACATCTTATGCATTCCTCAACTCTATAATCTTGGGATCAAATCTCACATGGGATTTATTTTATTTTTCTTTCTTTTTATATATTTTTTTCTCTATATGTTTTTTATCTTTCTTTTATTTATATTTACTTTCTTCTTTCTTTCTTTTATATTTCTTTTTTCTCTGTATTTTTTATATTTATTTTATAATTTTTTATTTTCTTTTATTTATATTTTCTTTCTCTCTATTTTTAATAATTATTTGTTTATTTCATTTATATTTATTTTCTTTATTATTTTTTAATATCTATATTTTAATCTAATTTTGAAATTTTAATTTTCAAATATTTAGGTTTATATATTATTTTGACTTTCAAATTTCAAAATTTCACTAGGATTATTTTTAAATATTTAGATTTATATATTATTTTGATTTTCAAATTTTAAATTTTCTATAGAATTATTTACAAATATAGGAAAATAAATCAAAATACTGTTTATCATGGTCTATCACAAATAAACTGTGATATTTTACTATTATTTGTAAATATTTTCAATAGTTTTGTCATTTAAAATAATTTTCCTTTTAAATATGTATATATAAACATTTTTTGAATTTTGAATTTTAAATTTTACAAAATGCATTTTATATATTTTTAAATTCATATTTTTCTTAATTTTTCTGACATACGAAACCAATTATAATTTTATAATAATATAAATTTTTTTTACTAAGATATTTATTTAGGCTCCTTTTAATATTTTTACCACCACAACATTTACATAATAATATAATTGAGTTAGATTTGAGACTACATCATTTAAAATTTAAAACAAATGACTTGAATGAGAAATAATATTGTAAATCAAATTTTAGCCACATATGAATGATAGAAACAATTGTATTATCGAAATTAATTTTATATTGGGACTTATGTGTATTTGATAGTTTAAATATTTGATAACTATTTTTACACTTTAATTCATACTATATATATCTTTTCATTTTATATAATTAGATTATATTTAAACTATAAAATATGGAAAATATATAAGGAAAAAAATACAAGAAACAAAAAATAAGAAATAGTTATCAAACAAGTTTCTATTCTTGTTTCTTTTATCCAATAAACAGGAAACATGAATAGTTATCAAACATATTCCTATTTCTTGTTCTAAAAAAAAAAAGAAAGAAATGTTATTAAATGGACCCTAAGAGATATTTTCAAATTTTAATGTGAAGTTTTAAAAATGAAAAATTTTGTTTTTGTTTTTTTTTTTTCATTTGATAATGATTGAAATGTTTATTTAAAAAAATAAATTAAGAAAAAAAAAGAAAAATGGGCAAAATTTGGCACAAGTTTCAAAAAATTCGACAACTTAAAGCAATTTGATTGAAGAAAAAGTCTTAAGATGATGACAAAAATAAAAAGGACAAGTGGGACATAGAATGTGTGTCATTGCAAAGGAAATTTTGTGCATATGGGTCTTTTTATAGGACCTTTATGAAAACAAAATTTAATCAAACTTGAAAGTTTCTTCTAAGAAAATAATAGCTGATTAGTAAAGGAAGTGAAGCAAGAAATGGAGTGTGAAAAAGAAGTAGGAAATGCAACATATATAATTCTAATAAGTGGAGTGAGCAAAGGATTAGGAAGAGCTCTAGCATTGGAGTTTGCAAAGCTTGGCCATATTATTGTTGGTTGTTCTCGAAACCAAACCCAATTGGATTCACTTCAAGCTCACCTTTCTACCATTTCTTCACTTAATCATGTCTTCCTCAATCTCGATGTGGTATGTAATATCTGTATTATATTTTCATCCTCAATTCTTATTTGATAATCATTTATTTTATTCTTATTTTAATAAATATTTAGTTTTTATAAACGTGTCGGTTATCTCACCATTTTTTATTTAAATATTTGAATTCTTAACCAATTTCTAAAAATAAATATAAGTTTTTCATAACCTTCTTTTTTAATGAGAAAAATAATACAGTTTTGGTCCATGTATTGGAAAGAATATGTGTATTTTGGTCAGTGATGTTTTAAATTGGTTATTTAATCATCGAATCTTTAAGAACAAGCTTACCAAACACTAACATAACTATTAAATTTAAATGAAAATATGGTAGATGAGTTGATACACATAAATATTATCTAAATCCCTAGTTAAACAAACAACAAATTACCCCATTTTGCATTTGGATCAAATTGGGCCTAAGGATGAAGAGAGAGGAGAGCGAACATGAGGACAACAAGGGATTCGAGAAAAGGATGGAGAAAAAGAAAGCATTTAATAATTCTTTTGGCAAAGGGAAATTCACATATTCTTAAAAAGTCAGGGATTAAGAAGGTTTTTTTTTTTTTTCATTTTTTAATTTTGAAAAATTGACTTTGATTTTGAAAGTATTTCTAAAATTTACGTAAGAAAACATAAAGTAATGTTATAGGCTTAATTTTCAAAAATAAAAAACCAACAATCAAATGGTAACCAAAACGCGGCCTTCAAAATAGGTATAGTACTACTTTGTTCCCTATACTTTCGAAATTATTTTATTTTGGTTGTTGTACTTTTAAAATGTTTATTTTCGCCCCAATACTTTCAACTATTTTAGTTCTATTTAGTCCATACGCATTTTTAAAAGGTGGTCATTTTAGTCTCTTAAAAAATGAAATAAAAATGAGAATGAAAGGAAAAAAAAAATTTTAATATTGAGAAATACAAAGGCCAAAGAACAATGTATAAAAATTAAAACGAACGTATGAAAACTTAGAGATCAAAATATAAAATGAAATAATATAAGTGCGATACATGTATTATTGTTTTGTAGTGCTCAAATGAGGGTGTGAAAGAGATGGCACAAACTGTGTTACAGAAAGTGGGCTGTCCTCATATTATTGGTAATTATTGTCTTTTTTGATTTATAATTAATTAATGAAATAATGAGATGATTTACTTATAATTGTATTTTGTACAGTAAACAATGCAGGTGTGATTAATGAAAGCATGAAGATGTGGAAGTGTTGTGTTAAAGAGTTTGATAATGTGATTGACACAAATATAAAAGGAACAGCAAATATGTTACGTCATTTCATTCCTCTCATGATTTCCAACAATAATCAAGGAATTATTGTTAATATGTCTTCCATTTATGGAAGAACTCCAGGTCCTATGGTATGTAAACCCTTTAATTTCACTAATTACTTTCGTTATTTTTCATATATAAATTAACAAGGTTCAAAATCTATTACATCCAAAGATAAGTTTTACTAATATTTTGTAAAATATTAGCAAACCATACATATAAATAGAGATGTCCAATTTTCCACAGAGACGGGACCTCATCTGAATGAGGCAGAGATTCCCAGATTAGGTGAGGAATGAGGGAGGGAGTGAGGGGAACAATTCCACGTGAGATCAACGGGGACGGAGACGGAAAATGTATTCCCCGTCCTTGCCCCCGCCCCGTTCCCTGTCCCCACCCCGATTAGTTTCTACCTATTTATTTAGTATAGTTATGCAATGTTATGTTATTATTATTGTTATATAAATATTATATTTAAATTTCAAATTTGACTATTTATTGGAAAAGAAATTGAATATGTTTAAATTGAATATTTAAATTTAGATTATAAATATGTGAATAATTTGATTTATATTTATTTCTTCTACAACCAAAATTTTATTAGCTTTTTTAAACCAAAATTTGAGTAGTTTATCTTTAAATTCAAATTGTCATGTAAAACTAACCATAATAAACAATTTAATTAGAAAGTTAATTATTTAATTAAAATTTGCTCATATTAGTGATTTAAATTAATTGGTTTTTATAAAAAAGTAACGGAAAAAATTCTCCATAGGGAACCCGATCCCCGCAAATTCCCCGCGGGGAATCCCCGTCCCGATCCCCTATGCAATTTCACGGGATGGAGAATGAAATGAGAAACGGAGATGGGGATGGGAAATGGCATCCCCGGCCCTGTGGACATCTGGCCTCTCATTATACCATTGTGAAGATATGTGGAGTGTCGTTATCCTAATATATAAAGGGTTTCTTATCTTTGATTCTTAAATTAGTTTAAGAACTCCCGTTCTAAAAACAAGAAAAAGCGCGTTGGCATGGAAAACTCACACACATGGCGGATTATGTGCTCCTCCGGCCTACTTCTCTAATTCGGTCTTATTTCAATGTTTAAGTTAGTACAACGAGTATTTAACTCAACTAATTAAGTACAAAGAGAGTTAGAGTTACTCGACTTGAGGTTGTCAATATGGAGCTATTTATAAGACCCTCCCTCAAAACAACTTGGTATTACATGTAATGCCAACAGTGTCTGAATGAGAGTAACCTTCGAGGTTGTAGGGTGCTAGTAATGAGCTCGATTATGTTATTTCACTTTTGGTAGAACTTTACGAGCTAAACTAGTTCGATCCAAAACTTGAGGGTTTTTTACTCTCTTTGGGGATGTGTCGTTCTCCTCGACAACCCTTTGTTTCTATTTGGATTTGGGCTTATCCTTGGGCTGAATGTTCAAGGAAATTCATTTGCTTTATAAGAAACTACTCATGGAAGAGAGCTAGCTTTTTGAGTAACATTCTCTTTCCTAATATTGAATTCTTCCACTTGACCAATCTTTTGTATGATATTGACATGATTGTATTTTGTAGGTTTCAGCATATTGTAGCTCAAAATGGGCAATTGAAGGGTTAACCAAATCAATAGCCAAAGAGGTACCAAATGGAATAACAATTGTGGCATTAGATCCTGGGATTATTAACACAGACATGCTTGCTTCTCATATTGGTCCTCTAGCTTCTGCATATCAAACTTCTCAAGAATGGTATCATTCTACTAATTTATTTTCATACTTTGCAGTTCCAGTGAATAAATAAAATAACTTAAGATCCATTTGATAACCATTTCGTTTTTTATTTTTAGTTTTTTTGAAAATTATATATATTTTCTCTCAATTTCTTACAATAGTTTGCATCTTTCTTTAATACAAAAGTTAAATTCTTAGCCAATTTTATTTAAAAAAATCAAGTTTTTAAAAGTTGTTTTTTTTAATTTTCAATTTTTGGTTTGATTTTTAAATACATTGGTAAAAAATAGGTAACAAATCTAGACATTTAGAGGTGGAATTAGTGTTTATATGCTTAATTTTTTTTTTTTTTTTAAAAAAAAAAAGTAAGGCTCCATTTGGTATCTATTTTGTTTTTAGTTTTTATTTTTGAAAATTAAGCATATGGACCTTCCACCTTCAAAATTCTTCATTTGTTATCTACTTTTCACCAATTGTGTAAAAAACCAAGCTAAATGTTTAGAACTAAAAAAGTTGTTTCAAAAAGTTGTTTTTGTTTTTGGAATTTGATTAAGAATTCAATTATTATATTTGAAAAAGATGTAAATCATTGTAAGAAATGTGAATGAAATAGGCTAAATTTTCAAAAACAAAAACAAAAAAAAACTAAATGGTTATCAAATGGAGACTAAAATAGTTATCAAAGGAAGCCTTAAAAAACAAAAAGTCTTTCATTGAGTAATATAGGTTGGATTTTAGTTTTCTTTCTTCGTTTTTATTGAAAACTTTCTTACGTTATTTAGGAGAGTATATTATTTGATCACTTAACCTTGAGATTTAACGGAAACTATAAAGATTTAAGGCGACATTTACTAAACTGTAATGATAATCAGTGTAAACGTAATGAAATTTTATTTATGGATCAATTGTAATGAGCTTGAATCATAAATCTAATTAGATTAATTTTGATTGCACTTACTTAAAATTATAAACAACACCAAAAAATAATTAAATAGACTCACTTTTTCATTTCCATTGATCAATTACGTTTCCAGTAGGGCAAAAGTGCCCTAAATTCAGAGACATGTTTCTCTTGGAATACGGTAGCATACTTTTTGCTTTAAGTTATTTTTTTATGAAAAATATATATTTTTATCTATAAATTTTGAGTTTTCACTTACGGCCGTAGGACCTAAAGATCTCATACTTAATATAATTTTTAGGTTTTGTTTTTAATTTAGTTCTCAAAGATTTTAAAGGAACAAAACTCAAACATCAAGAGTAAATGTGTAATATTTTGAAATTTAGAGATCAAATAAAAACTAGATCCAAAACTTAAAAACCAGCAATAATTTTTTTTTCCTCTTTTTCATTATTTTTTATTATTTTTTTAAAAAAAAAATAAATTTGAATGTTCCTATAATTAATAAATTCGTGGAGCACATGAATTTTTTTGCAAGTAATTAGAACAAGAAAAGTATGCGTTGTTTATTACCTAATTTATCTTTTTAGAATATTATTTCTTGTTTTTTTTTTTTTTTTTATTTGATTCTAGGAATTTCTAGTTTTTGTGGTAAACTAAAATTTATTTACATTTTAAAATGGGCGGTGAATATGTTTTTTTTTGTTTTTTGTTTTTTTAAGCATATGAAGGAGCGAGAGGTTGAACCTCTAATTTAAAAATTGATAGTATAAATTTATGTCAGTTAAACCATGTTTAAGTTGTAGATATAATTCCAAAAATATATGTATATAAATATATAGTAATTATTTTAAATGATAAAATTGCTGAAAATATTTACAAGTATAACAAAATGTTATTATCTTCAGTAATAGACCGCAATAGACTTCGATAGACGTTTATATTGACACTGATAGATGTCGATAGACTGCAGATGTCTATTGTGAGTTATTACTGATAGACGGTAAATCTTTACTATATTTATAAATAAGTTAGTTCATTTACATTTATTTGAAAACAATTACCATTATGCATTTTGAATTTGAAAGATTTTTAAATAAATGGTATATGTTAAGAACAAATAAAGAATATACTCAAATGACTAGTTCATCATGCTTTAAACATATCTAATAATTGATATGAAGTTGTTTCTTATGCTTGAAACACATATCATATATATCACAATTAATTTATTAAATTTTGTTAGGGCTACAAAGGCAGCTTCTATGATTCTCAACATTTCAAGTGCTGATAATGGTGCATCTCTCACTGTTGATGATCCTGGTATTCTTCCTATCATAAAAGGATGATCCTTGTATTCTAGTGAGGTGAATTCTTATAAATTCCAAATTACTCGGTAATATTTGAAAATTTCCCATATGTTTTTCCTTGCTTATACTATGAGACGTTTATTACTGTTATTTTTCGAGACAATAATGTTGTGTGACTATCGATTATAATGTGGAAAGTACTTTTGATACTACGTTTTTACCTTATTAATTGTCGTGACGCTATTGAGAAAAGAATTAAATGTATCTTTCTCCTCTATAACATATTATTGAATAGTCCTCACCTCATGACCCATATAAAATGTGCCATTATTTCACTATGCACCTACTTAATTATTTGATAACTTTTTTTACTACTTGTTCGTATTAGTATTCAATCTTCCATGTTGTTTCATAATTTTATTTTTGTGTTTCAATCAAGTGGTATTTTGTGCATATAATTAGGTTGAATTACAAACTAGTGCCTTGAGACTAATTTGACACTTTATGAATTAGTCAAAATTTGTAAATTGTCAATTGAATTTTGTAACTAAACTTTAATGATCAATAATTAATTGCATAGCATGAGACATATTTGTGTGAATGGTTTGACAAGCGAGCACTTCAATATCTTATTGTTCGAGTGTAAGTTTTAATTTCATGATTATAGAATAGAATCCTAATATCGTATAAAATATTAATGGGCAAGATCTTTGAACTAGATGATTTTCACAATAACATACCTTCAGTCCATGATAATGTTCTTCTAAAGGATTGAAATTAGGTTTCTTGATGAGGAGAAAAGAACTACTTAATGCAGTAGAGAGAGAACCAATCCTTAGGGTTTTATCTTTATAAAGACACCTCCCGTTTAATTAAGGAATTATTATTTAATTAATCTATGAATTATCTTTTACTTAATTGGGTCAATAAAATGATAGTCCCAAAAGATAAAATAGGGAATAATGTACATGGACCACATTAACGATATTATTAAATTTAAAATAAATCTAATGTTCTCCTACTTGACCTATTTAACATTATTTACCATATATGTTCATAAACATAATGGGCAGAGAAGATAAAACTTTTTATATTCATATTATGATATCAATGTCAAGTCAAAGAAACTATTATCAGATCATGGCATGGACTTCCCCCATGTCCACCTCAGGTTGTAAGTCCTCTAACATTTCTTCTATTTTTGATTGGTTTTCCTATAATTCTAATCAGTCTCTTCCTCACTTGCTCTTTATCTCCTCTTTTCTTATCGGGGTCACCACTTTTCCCTGTTAATCTCTACAAAAAAAAAAAAAAAATAAATAAATAAATTGAAGCCGGGGACTTCTAGAAACTCACGCACACTAAATAGAATTCAAAAATTGACTAAAATAGTTGCTAAGATTTTCGATAATTGCGCCAATTTATTCGAGGCCTATTAGGATCCAAAATAAATAAAATTTTACCACTCTCACGAGCTTGTAGGCTATTGAGGATGAGTCATCTCCACAGGGAACCTTGAGATATTTTAGCTAATTTATGAATTCGAATGGTCACAAGTGAAAATTAAATGGCATAAATGTAAAAATATAATTTAAGACATGAATTCGATTCAATTAAAGGATCTAGCCTTGGGATTCGAAATCCATTCATTCACTTGATTGATCATAGAACTTCTAAAATTATGTAATGCTTGCTAATTTAAATCTTTATTCCATGTGTTTAAGAAGGACCCAAGCTACATGTCCTGATGCATTGATTAATTTTTTTAATCAACCTAGATGCTCAACTAATTGGGTTCAATAGTACGCATATTAATTAAACACTTACATTAAGAAAGATAATCTAGTTAAGTCGATTAAATAAGTTGGATAGCAAAAATTATTAATCAATTCGTTCTTGAAATTTGTTAATCATGCAATATGTTAGTGAAAGGATGGATCTAACAACCTAAAATACACACCCAAGTATGCTTTAACCCCTTTCCCATTGAGATAATGAAATACGAAGATACTCCTCACTAGCAATCAATCAATATAATCAACGAGAGATGACCAAAAACCCACAAATTCAATGCAATAGAGAAATTAATACTTCATTCAAGAACAAGAAGGTATAACCAAACATACAAGATGCATCATTATTATTTATTTATTAAAAAAATTTGCAATAGAAATGCTAAATTTGAACTTTAATGGAGGGATGTAATCTACATTGTTTGAGATTAAAATTTTCTGTTTAATGATGTTTTATTAGTATATTCATGTAAGAACTTGAATTTTTATTATTTATTTCGAATTGTTTGAATAGAGGGATTAGAATTCAAGAATTAATTAATTTTTTAAATTAATTTCAATTTAATTTTTCAAAATTAATTGAAGTTACATTTAATTTTGTGGTGAAAAAAATTGGATTATTTTTACACGTGATTTGGAATTGGTAATAATGGTGTTTGCTTTAAAGATTTGGAGAAATTATTTATATGGGGAGAAGATATGAATTTTCACAGACCATAAGAGCTTGAAATATTTTTTCACTCCGAAGGAGTTAAATATGAGACAAGGTAGACGACTAGAGTTAGTGAAGGATTATGATTATGTGATTATGTATCATCTAGGAAAAATGAATGTAGTGGCAAATGCTCTAAGTAGGAAGAGAACCCATTCAGTTGTCCTGATTACCAGGCAAACTCATCTATGCAAGGATCTTCAATGGGCTGAGATTGCAGTAGCAGTGAGAGAAGTCACTGCATAGTTGACATAGTTGACGGTGCAACTAACTTTAAGACAGAAGATTATAGGTGTGCAATAAGGCGACCCTTACCTTGTTGGGAAATTTCGCAAGGTGAAGTGAGGGCAGAGTGGTGAGTACTCAATATCTTCAGATAATGGTCTCCATTATCATGGACGCTTACTTGCAGACAGTGACCTTAAGAATGAGTTATTCTTCGAATCTCATAGTTCTCCATTTTCGATACATTTTGGCACTACTAAGATGTACCAAGACTTAAAACGTTGTTACTGGTATAATGACATAAAAAAAGAGATAGTGGAGTTTGTTAGTAAGTGCTTAGTGTGTCAGCAAGTGAAAGCTTCGAGATAGAAGCTGACAGGCTTGTTGCAACCTTGAGTATACCAGAATGTAAGTGTGAGAATGTATCTATAGATTTCATTGTAGGGTTGCCCCAAATAGCAAAGGGCCTCACCATGATTTGGGTTGTAGTAAACACATTTCATTTTGGAAAAGTCTACTTTTTCGGTGAATAAGTGGAGGCAGTTATATATGAAAGAGGTGGTGAGGTTGCATGGAGTACTTATTTCTGTCATGTCTGACAGGGACCCTCGCTTTACATCTAGTTTTTGAAAGAGTCTCCAGTCAGCGTTGGGTATTCGATTAGATTTTAGTACAACTTTTTCACCCACAAATTGAAGGTCAAACTGAGCATTTGAACTAGACATTGGAGGATATGTTGTGTGCTTGTGCATTAGAGTTTTCAGGGAGTTTGAGACTCTCACCTGCATTTGATGGAGTTCACTTATAATAACAGTTATCAAGCTACCATTGGCATGTTGCCGCTTGAGGCCCTATATGGGAAGAGTTGCAGGTCTCCTGTATGTTGGGACGAGGTTGGTGAATAGAAGTTGCTAGGACATGAGTTAGTGCATACCATGAATGAGGCAATATAAAATATTAGTGCATGCAAATAGCTCAATTTGAAACTGATGACAAGGTGTTCTTAAAGGTGACACCTATGAAAGGTTTTTTGAGGTTCGGTAGAAAGGGAAAACTAAGTCCACGGTTTATTTGGCCTTTCGAGGTCTTGGAGCGTATTGGCCTTGTAGCTTATCAGTTGGCATTGTCACTGTCTCTCTCTTTAGTTCACAATGTTTTGCCATTTATCTACGTTGAAGAAGTATGTGACAGATCCGCCCTATGTGGTGGACTTTGAACCATTACAGTTGAATGAGAACCTGAGTTACGAAGAGAAGTCTATTCAAATCTTGGCCTAGAAAGTGAAACCGTTGCACAATAAAGAGACAACATTAGTGGAATAATCAGTTTGAGGAAGCAACATGGGAAGGGGAGGACGAGATAAGATCACAATATCCTAACTCTTTTAGGATTAAAACATTCAAAGATGAACGTTTCTTAAGAGGGAAGAATGTAACACCCTGAATATTCATTTAATTTTCATTAATTTATTTCGAATTTTTTGGATAGAGGGATTAGAATTCAAGACTTAAGTAATTTTCTAAATTAATTCCAATTTAGTTATTTTGAATTAATTGGAGTTATATTTGGTTTTGTTGTTAAAAAAGTGGATTATTCTAATGAGATAATTCTATTTTCTATTAAGAGATGGAGAATTTAAAATATTTTGGAGGAAAAAATTGGAAGAGATTTGGGATATTGGGATTTGATTTAATTTGGGTTAAATAATAAAAGATTTTGGATTGGAAAATTCTTATAAATAGAAAATTTTCAAAAATATTTACACTTTATAGGTAAAAGTTCCAAAAGTGGTTTGTACTTTAGAACCTTTTGCTATAAAATGTAAATATTTTTAGATATTTTTTTATATTTAAAAAGGATTTTTTTTCAAGAATTTAGAATTTAAGAGGGAAGGAGGATTTGGAGATAAAGGAGGAAAATGAAAATGAATAATTATATATATATATATAGAGGTTAATGTTTTATGTTCAAAGTACACTAATTCCTAGGTGGGCCCATGCACCAATTCACGGTGGAGCGTATCAAAATATGTTCAAAGTACACTAATTCCCGACCAGGCTCATGCAAGTATGCACCAATTCCTGGTCGAGCTCATGTAAAATATGTTCAATCAATTTCTTTTATACCCAGCGAAGACCCGGTGAAAACCGATGTAGTGATTTCAATCAATTTCCTTCATACTGTTGAAGCCCATTCGAGTATCTTAAACTTTTTGTATCCGATGAAGCTCGACCGAGAATTTTAACTCATTTTCTTTGTACCTGGTGATGCCCGACCGGGTCTCTTAAAAAAAATTATATATATATATTTTTTATAACTATATAAAAAAAAACAACCAAAACAATATAAATACAAGTACATGAATTCTAATATGGAAAACCAATTTTGGTGGATAATTTTTTGTATTGGAATGTGAAGAATTTTTTATCAATTAATTTTGGATAAATTAATTTTTTGTGAATAGATGTTTGTGGTGAATTAATTTGATAGATTGGTTATTGAAATTAAATGTGAGAATTTAATAAGAGGCATAAGAATAATTGTACAATCAAAATTTCTCAAATTTGTTTTTTCAAAAATGGGTCAAAAATAAAAATAAAATTCCAAAAAAGTCATTTTTGTCCATTTTCCTTCTTTCATACGCGCAAGAACCCCCTGCCTTCCATTTTTCGCTTGCATCGCGTATGCCGAGAAGACCTTCACCGCCGCCTAAAAACTGAGCCGCTTGACCGTCCCTTTTCTCCGTTCGTCGCTTTGCACCGTCGAGCCATACCGCCGCTTGTGTTAGCCAGTTGTGTTCGCCTGAAGCCGCCGTTCCTTCGACCCAAAAATCTGACCGCGCCGCTTCTTCCTTTGTTTCACCATTGACGCAGCGTGCTGCTGTCCTCACGATTCTGACCGACGCCAGATCGTCGTTCAATTGCCATCGACTGCCACAATACGTCAGCCAGTCACTACTGTCAAGTTTTCTGGCCTTGTTCTCACTGGAAAATCTGATTTTGGCTAAGGTTGTTAAGTTTCTTTTGATTTCTTGGTTAAATCTTGAGTACCCACTAAGTTGCGTTAAATCTTGGCTTGTCCCTAAGGTTGGACCATCAAATTGGTTCTTTCTTGAAGTCTTTAAATGAAGTTCGTTATAGAGGGCAAACACAACGTTTGATTAGTTGTTAGAGAATTTTAGATCGAATTTAAATTGGATGATGTAATTTGGGTGATTGAAACTTTTGGCTTTATTTGTAAGTTCTAAATATTGTTTATGACATAAAAAACTTGGTTCGCGATCTTTTTGAGCAAACAGGAGTTAGGATTGATTGAACTTGTTTGGACCAAATTTTAGTTAAAAAGTCTGTCTTTGTGTCAGGAATAAAATTTAAGGATTACTTTAATAGTATGAGCATGATGTTATTTATTTTTTTTATATGAGTTAATTATTTTATAGCATTTACTTAGTCTTTTTCTTTTTTCTTTTTTTTGTAAATTCGTGAATAGTATCGCTTTGAGGTGAATGCACGTTTATGGTAACGACCTAGTATAAGTCCTAAGAAGCTGAATCGTTACATCGTGGAGAAAAATCTTCTTAAATTGAAACAAAATATCAATTTGGCCATTCTAATGTGTGTGGCCATTTCTTTCAATTTTCCTATTTAGTTTGCGTCCACAAATCCTCTTTAAACGCATTTAATTTTATCATTTAATATAATAATAATAATAATAATAATAATAAATATTTATTATTATTATTATTATTATTTTAAAAAATTGTAATAAGACTAAATTTAAGTTTAAAGGAGGTATGTGAACTACATTGTTTGATATTAAAATTTTCTGTTTAATGTTGTTTTTTTTTTAAATATATTCATGCATTTTTTTTATTATCATTGTTTTTTTAGGAAAATATAGAATTTGAAGTTTTAATTTAAAATGTTATTATTATGTCCTTAAATGTCATTCAATATAATTATCAGATTCATGTTTAATTATATAAAATTTATTAATGAAAAAAACATTCAACATTTAATAACGAAAACTACGTATCCTTTATATCCTTTATATGTGGTTACATAATGACACGCGATTTCATTTTATATTTAATACATTTACAAAGAATATATTTTTGTTAGCTTTTGAAATGTATATGTAACCGTGCCCCAATTTCTTTATTTTATTAAGAAGCAAAGACAAATTTTATGACTCTCACATTTCCTCATATAAATATCTACTTTTTCTTATTATAAAGTTGTTAAGAATATTATAACAATAAATAGATGGTCACTGCCAACGCCATATGTCACTTTTCATGTTGTTCATGTGTCTTGTAATTATTCATATTTGGTGTCCATGTAAGTGCACATCCTGCTTACCACTTTTCTGACATTTGGTGGATCTTAAGATCACACATACATTGGTGAGAATCCTACTTCAAAATTCCACTAATTTTCATATTATTCAATTTTATAATTTTAGTTATTTTATTTTATATATTTAATATTATTATATAAATATATTATTATATTATATTTTCTCTATATCTGTGCTCTCTTTGTGCTCCTCAAATTCATAATACGTTATCAGTACGTGTTCCTGTCGTTTTCCCGCTATAAGTAGGTCATAAAGGTATGTCGGTTTTTCCCTCTTCGTTATAATTAATAAATTTAATGTTATTTTGCATATTCAATATCTATTAAATTTCTAACATAAGTACAATATTTTATGAAAGTGCTACCATGAAAAATCTCACAAAATTAGAATTTGTTGCACTTGATATTAACGTCAATAATTATTTGTTATGGGTACTTGATGTCGAAGTCCACCTGGATACTATGAATCTTGGGAAGACTATTAAAGAAAGAAATACGAAATCCAATCAGGAAAAAACAAAAACTATGATTTTTCTTCGTCATCATATTCACGAAGGATTGAAAATGGAGCATCTTACAATAAAAGATCCTCATATCATGTGAAACATTTTGAAAAAGAGGTATGATCATCAAAAAAACAGTTATTCTTCCTAAAGCTCGTTATGAGTGGATGCAATTGAGGCTATAAGATTTCAAAGCAATAAGTGATTACAACTCCGCATTATTTAAAATCAGTTCGAAATTGTTATTATGCGGAGAGAAAATTATTGATGCCAATATGAGAAGACATTTTCTACATTTGATGTCTCGAATATGCTCTTGTAGCAGCAATATCGAGAGAGGGGTTTTAAACAGTATTCTGAATTAATTTCATGTCTTCTCGTGGCCGAACAAAATAACGAGTTATTAATGAAAAATCATGAATCTCAACCAACCGGAACAACACCATTCCTTGAAGTGAATGCTGTGAATTTTAATAATAATCGTGGTCGAGGTCGTGGTTGTGGCAGAGGAAGAAATAATTATTATTTTCATGATGGTCGTTTTAATAATTCAAATTTCAAAAGAACCACACAAAATGATGATCACAAAGGAAAAACTCCACAAGATAAGAGTTAAAAAATTGTTGACAATAAATGCTTCCAATGTCGAATGACTGAGCATTGGCCACGTATCTGTCATACGTCAAAACACTTAGTTGACCTCTATCAACCCTCCATGGAGGAAAACGAGAGAAATGTGAAAACAACCAGGATAATGACATATTTGACCCATCCCACACGACAAATTTGGATGTGGCGGACTTCTTTGAATCTTCTGAAGAGAAGATTGACACAGTTGGTGGAACATCAAGTGTTTCTTTTGACTTTGAGAATATTTAGACTTAATGTTGTTGTTTTTCTTTTATCCATCTTCATGTTTTTTTAGTAACTTTTATATATTTCAAGTGTTGTTTTTCTTATTGTAATTATTTTCTTTTAGTGAAGAAACATACATCATTTTCATATGTTGGGTGACTAAAAATGAGTAAAGAAGATCTATATTTGGCAGACAGTGCAACTACACATACAATATTTACAAATAAAAAATACTTTTTCAAATTGACAAAGTTGAAAGCAAAAGTAAATACAATATCAGGTTCTGCAAACTTGATCGAAGGTTTTGGAAAAGCAAATATTATTTTGCCTAAAGGAACAAAATTTACAATTGACAATGCATTGTTCTCTAGTCAATCAAAGAGAAATCTCCTAAGTTTTAAAGATATATGTTGTCATGATTATCATATTAAGACTGATAGTAAGAATAATGTGGAATATCTATATATCATATCCATTGTCTCAAATGAAAAACGTATAATGGAAGAGTTTCCTGCTTTATCCTCTGGATGGTAGTATACTCATATACAAGTAATTGAAACATATGCAACAATGAACCTGAAGTTCATGAATCCAAACATATTTACAATTTGGCATGACTGATTGGGTCATCAAGGATCTATAATAATGAGGAGAATTATTGAGAATTCAAATGGACACCCATTGAAGAGTCAGAAGATTCTTCAATCTAATGAATTATCATGTGATGCTTGCCCTCAAAGAAAATTGATAATTAGACCATCACCAGCTAAAGTGGGGATTAAATCACCTGCATTTTTAGAACGAATTCATGGTGATATATGTGGACCTATTAACTCACCAAGTGGACGATTTAGATATTTTATGGTATTAATAGATGCATCTAGTAGATGGTCACATGTGTGCTTATTATCAAGTCGAAATCCTGCATTTGCAAGATCACTTGCTCAAATAATTAAGTTAAGAGCACAATTTCCTAATTATACAATTAAGACCATTCATCTTGATAATGCTGGTGAATTTACATCCCATTTTTTTTTTATAATTATTGTATGTCAATTAGGATAAATGTTGAACATTCTGTAGCTCATGTTCATACACAAAATGGTTTAGCAGAATCATTTATAAAACTTTTGCAATTAATTGCAAGACCATCACTTATGAGAGCTAAGCTTCCTTCATCTGTATGGGGAACATGCTATTTTGCATGCAATGTCACTTGTACGCACTAGGCCAGTAGATTATCATAAGTACTCGCCATTACAATTAGCTTATAGTTATGAGTTAAATATTTCCTATTTGAGAATTTTTTGATGTGCAGTATATGTTCTAATTGTTCCACCACAACACACTAAATGGGTCCTCAAAGAAGGTTAGGAATATATGTTGGATATGATTCCCCATCAATTATTAAATATATTGAACCCTTGACTGGTGATGTATTTACTGCACGATTTACTAATTGTCATTTTAATGAGACATTCCAACATTAGGGGAAGAACTACGAAGTTGGGAAAAGAAATTACATGGAATGCATCGTTATTGTCTCGTTTAGATCCTCGTACAGATTAATGTGAACTTAAAGTTCAGAAAATAATTCATTTGCGAAATATAGCAAATCAATTACCAGATGCATTTATAGATGCAAAGAAAGTAACTAAGTCACATATACCAGCTGCAAATTTTTCATAAAAAATTGATATCCCAACACAACAAGTTGTCACTAAGTCTAAAACACACCAGAAGCGTAGTAGACCAGTGGGTTCCAAAGATAAAAATTCTCGATAAAGAAAAATAATTAATAGTGAAAAAGACTTGGTTGAGGATGTAAATACCCATGAAAAAAATCCTCGACATGACTAGTAAGGAAGGTGAAATACCTAAAGAGAATAATGAAATTTCAATAAACAATGTCATGATAAAAAAAAGATGTAATTGAACGATCGAGTAAGTGGGAGGTGCGAGCTCTGTGTGGATTTGGTAGAGGGGAGGAGGAATTGGGAGAATGGCTAAGTCTATTGTATAGACTGAGTACTCGATCGTCTAGCAAACTTGATGCTTGATGCTTGATCGTTCACTCTCTTAATGACTATTGTATATCTTTTCTTTTTACCCGATCGAATGTATTGCACTAATGAAAAATTAAAACCATTTTCACTTTTATCCATCAGTTATTAAAACTGATTAAAAACTTTCCACTCAAAACGGTTAAAGGAGAAATTAACCACCAACAATTATCTTATAATTGTTTTATTATAAATAAATATAATAACTAATTTATCATATTATATTTATAACCTATAGTTTTAATTGTTGGGGTTGATGCCCTAAAGTCTCGTGTCCTGTAGTTTGTAAACAATACATACGAGCACCTGTGATTGTTAATATATGATATTTACTTCACATCTTGTTGTTTTGCTCGGTTATTTATTTTATTTGCTTTACCACAAATCAATAAACATAAAATCCTTGGTTATCTGTATGTGGCTCAAGCATGTATGTAGTGACATACAAGTGGATCATGTCTTGAGTGATAACCAAAATGGTTTATAGTAAATGGATAAAGGAGGGAAACCTTATCCTCGTAACGCTACGGATGCGACCCGCTTTATGGAATGGTCACAAGTATTGTGACTTGCCACAGATGGTCTGATCCTAATCATTCGTGTTGGGGACATGTGAGCGGGGGCGTCCTATACAAAGAGTTTGTATAAGACCTGACCACGAAGTGTTAATGTCTCGCTATATAACACGGTTCATGACAGAGACTTCACTTCATTAGGATGACGATAGGTAACATGACCTCAATCCTGAGTGAGTTGGGAACTCCTGCCATTGAGGGTGGTCCTTTGATTTGTATGGGTGTGACTAGCTAGGTCGTCGATTCAAACATACCATTTTGGGGATTCGTCTGATTTGGGAGCTGGGAACTCAGCCATACAAGATGGAATTTACTCATTCCCCGAGGCAGGGGTAAGTAGATAGATGGCTCCCTTAAGAGCTGATTCCGGGGCTTGAACGATGTGGCGCTACACACCTTCTCTTGGCTCGAGAAGTGTTCACACATAGTTGGACTGTGTTGTATTGTTCATTAGAGGAATAAGTGGTACTTAAGGAGTGAAATGTAACTATAGGGGCAACACGGTAAATTAGCCCAGCTGTACTTACGAGCATCTGTGAAGGGTCATCATACTCATGATTGGTTATATCCGATGGACACAGAAATATATCTGTGGTAAGAAGAGTTCAGTTGTTGGTCTTTAGTGGAATCACTGACAGTTAACGGATGGTGGATCTCGTGGCTAAAGAGTTTAGTCAGCTATTCACGTACCATTGGAGCTTCGAGCCACAGGTCCATTAGGTCACCTGGGTAGCTTGGATAAAGTCGAGAACCAGTGTTTGGGTTAATTTGAAATGTTCAAATTGACAAGAGGAAGTTCAATTATATATGATATAATTGGACTTGTTAATTATATATGATATAATTGGCTAAATGTATGAGATTCATTATTTTGGAGGAAATTAGATATAAATATGATTTATATCAAGTAGAGGAGAAAATACTATAGTAGATATATGATATCAAACTATAGGATATAAATATAATATGATTATATTTATTAATTAAACTAATTAATTAATTAATTGATAATTAACTGACTGATCCATGTTCGAACGTGGAAAGTGGGGCTGTGAAGGTCATGGTAACCGATGGATTAAAACAATGAAATTCATTTTCATTTGATAATTCAATTGTGCATTCGTATTCGTCCGCGCCCAAAAGAATCCGTGAAAGCGATCACGAGAGCCTTTACGATAGAAGCTCATTCATCTAAACGATCGTCTACCTCACGCATTCTCTAAACGATCGTATACATTTTTCCTAAACAATCGTGTAGCTCTACTATACGATAAGCATTTCTTCTATACGATAGCAGAGTTCATCTCCCATTTGCTTATCGTCTACGCGACGTCTTCTCCTCCGTCCTCTACCAAACTCACCAGAGCCCACTCTTTGGGTTTTTGACGCCGAGGATACCCGGGTTTCTCTTGGGGTGGTGTTTTCCCCGCTACATTGTTCGTGTACGCTTGGATCGTGCTGTTGTAGTCGACATACTCGCCGGGTGCCGGTAGATCGGTGGGAGGTTTTCCGCTGCTTTGGGTTCACACATACAAACAGAGTCTTCATCTGGTATGAACCTTTTTTCCTTGTGTTTTATTGTATTCTGAGCATGTCGATAATGAGTTTTATATGCATAACTGTATGTATGGAATGTATGTCGTTTGTATTTCAATCACTGTGAAATCGGAGCGATCTAAACCCGCTCATAGAACTCTCGGTTTGAGATCCTTCATTAATATCACATCATATTTAATATTTAAACCATAGTTCTTTTTCTCCTTTATTGCATTTAATATAAATCATATTTATATTAATTCCTCCAATTAATATATCTTATACATCAAATCAATTATATCACATATAATTTAAACAATTTAATTATATCATATATAATCAAATTCTCTCTTGTTAATTTGAATTTTTCAAACTAACCCAAAAACTGATTCTCAACATGAATCCATTGAGCTACCAACGGGACTTTATGGATCTGTAGCTTGAAGTTCCAACAGTACGTGAATAACTAACTAAACTCTTTAATCACGATATCCACCATCCGTTAACTGTCGAGCATCCCACTAAAGACCAACAGCTGCACTCTTCGCACTACAGATATATTTCTGTGTCCATCAGATATAACTAATCATTAATACAATGACCCTTCACAAATCGCTCGTAAGTACAACTGGTCAATTTACCGTTTTGCTCCTGTACTTAAACTCTAAGTACCACTGATTTCTTTAATGAACAATACATCATAGTCCCACTATGAGTGAACACTTCTCGGGCAATGAGAAGGTATGGCGCCACATTGTTCAAGCCCCGGAATCAGCCCTTAAGGGAATAATTTATCTACTTACCCCACTTCGAGGAAGAAGTGAATTCCGTCTTGTATAGCTGAGTTCCCAGCTCACCAATCAGATGAATCCCCAAAGTGGTAGGTTTAAATCGGCGATTTGGCCACTCGCACCCATATAAATCAAAGGACCGTCATCATAGGCATCGGTTCCCAACTCACTCGGGATTAAGGTCATGTTACCTATGGTCATCCTAGTGAAATGAAAGTCTCTGTCATGAACGACATTATATAATGTTACTAAATATTTTGTGTCTCTACATGAATGACCAGAATTAGATCATTTGTAGCACTTTACAACATTTGTAACATCTACAAAGAGGGTCATATCCATAGTGCCACTAGGATAAAGTTTCCCTCCTTTATCTATATACTACAGACTATTTAGGTTATCACTTAAGTCACGATCCACTTGTATGTCTCCACATACACGTTTAAGTTACAACGATAACCAGAGATCTTAGTTTATTGGTTTGTGGTTAATGTAACTAAAATATCTCATATTTCATAGACTTTAATGAATAAAATATCTCATATTATAAATCACAAATGTTTATTCATACAGGTGTTTACAAACTACAGAACCCAACGAGATTTAGGGTATCAACCCCAATAGTCACAAGATATAAAGCAAGACTAGTTGCATAAAGTTTTTCACAAAAACTTAGTATTGATTTTGAAGAGACATATTCTCTGGTGGTGGATGCAATTACACTAAGATATTTAATTGGCTTGACTGTGTATGAAAGTCTGGATATGCATCTTATGAATGTAGTTACAACATATTTATATGGATCTCTTGATAATGATATTTATATGAGAATCCCAGAAGGATTGAAGGTACCTGAAATATATACATCAAATTCCTGGGAATGATATTCAATAAAGTTACAGAGATCATTATATGGACTGAAACTGAAGGAACTCTTATCAAAGAGTACCTATGAGCGGAAGCAAGATCGTTCCAAATTCATTGTGATAGAAATAACGCATTTACAAACATACATACATGTTATGCATTAGAGAATAAATTAGACATGCTTTCAAAACTTAAAAACAAAGAACCGAAAGACTTACTTTTGAAGAACCTTTCTTCTGTCTTTCTCTTTATTTTGTTAGGAATAGCACCTCTCATTATCGCTGTGATCGTCAAGTCAATCGTCCATCAAATCTCGCTGCGCTCACCATCGAACGGTCTTCTACATGAACACACAACACGTAGGACACCACCACTTAGTAACCTCGATATTCTCGGAGTGAGAATCTAGAAGATGTGGGCTCTGTTGGATTTGATAGAAGGGAGGAGGAAATTATGATCGTTTACAACGACCAAGCGGGAGAAATTTGGTGTCTATCATTTAGATGAATGTTTGATTGTTTAGAAAAATGTGTACAATGGTTTAGGTAATCGGGGCTGATCGTTTAGGAAATCTCGCTCTCGCGCACAATCGTTTAGAAAAAAACTATACGATTGTTTAGGTCGACTGCGTGTGTACACAATCGTTTAGGAAAACTTGAGCTATCATGTAGGCTCTTGTTAACTATATGATGGGCAGTGCACAACCTTTTTTTTGAAGTGATAATCCTATCCCTTTGTAAAATGAAAACTATTTTCATTTAATCTTCAGTTATCAAAACTGAATGCAACTTCCCACATTCATGTATGGTTATGGAGAAAACCACCAACAAATATCTCATAATTTTTTTAATTATAAATAAATATAATTATATTATATTTATAACCTATAGTTTTAATATCACATCATGTGCAACATATAAACCACAGTTCATTTCTCCTCCATTAGATATAAATCATATTTATATCATTTTCTTCCAATTAATGTATCTCATACATCATGTCAACTATATCATATATAATCGACCGGTTTAATCATATCATATATAATAAAACTCTCTCTTGTCAATTTGAACACTTTAAACTAATCCAAGAACTGATTCTCAACTTTAATCCATTGAGCTACCAATGGGACCTTATGGACCTGTGGCTTGAAGCTCCAACGATACGTGAATAACTTACTAAACTTTTTAGCCATGAGATCCACCATCCGTTAACTGCCAGACACCACACCAAAGACCGACAACTACACTCTTTTCACCATAGATATATTTCTGTGTCCATCAAATATAACCAATCAATAGTACGATAATCCTTCACATATGCTCGTAAGTACAACTGGGCCAATTTACCGTTTTGCCTCTGTAGTTACATGTAACTCCTTAAGTACTACTGATCCCTCTAATGAACAATACAATATAGTCTTATAATGTGTGGACACCTCTCGGGCCATGAGAAGGTGTGTGACGCCACATCGTTCATGTCCTAGAATTAGTCCTTAAGGGAAAAATTTATCTACTTACCCCTGCTTCGGGGAAGTAGTGAATTCCATCTTGTGTAGCTGAATTCTCAGCTCCTAAATTAGACGAATCCCCAAAGTGGTAGGTTTGAGTCGAAAATTTGGCTACTCGCACCCATGTAAACCAAGGAACTGTCCTCAAAGGCAGGAGTTCCCAATTCACACAGGATTGAGGTCATGTTACCTATGGTCATCCTAGTGAAGTGAATTCTTTGTCATGAACGGTGTTATTTAACGAGACGTTAACACTTTGTGGTCAGGTCTTATACAAACTCTTTGTATAGGACGCCCCCGCTCGAATGTCTCCAACACGAATGATCAGGATCAGATCATCTGTGACAAGTCACAACACTTGTGACTATTCCATAAAGCGGGCCGCGTCCGTAGCATAACCAGGATAAGGTTTCCCTCTTATATTCATATACTACAGGCCATTTTAGTTATCACTTAAGGCATGATCCACTGTATGTCACCACATACATGCTTAAGTTACAACGACAACCAGGGATCTTAGTTTATTGGTTTGTGGTAAAGCAAATAAAACATCTTATGTTTCATAGACAATAATGAAGAAAATATCATATATTATTACATCACAAGCATTTATTCAATACAATATTTAGAAGCTACAGGACCCAACGAGAGTTTAGGGCATCATCCCCAACAGAAACAATCAGGATGAATGTGGTACAATTGCTTGAATGGATATTTATTGAAAGAAGGATATCAAAATAATCCAATATGTACGTGTGTTTTTATAAAGAAATCACAATTAGGATTTACTATTATAACTGTATAAATTGATGACTTGAATATAATTGAAACTCTTGAAACGCTTTCAAAGGCAATAGAATATCTTAAGAAAGAATTTAAGATGAAAGATCTCGGAAAAACAAAATTTTGCCTTGGTTTGCAAATTGAACATTTAGCAGATAGAATATTTATGTTGGATTTTATGTCCTAAAATTTGTAGTTTGTAAATTAATAAACATATTCTGTTTTGTTTTTCGAAAAAATTGTTATTGAAATTGTAATCTTGAATCCAATAAACTAAGTTCCTGAGGCTATTTAAATATAGACTTGAACTTTATGTGATGACATAAAACATGGATCAAGTTCGAATATATAGCCTAAAAATGGTCTATAGTATAGGGATAAGGTTGGGCGCATTGTTCTGAGGACACTATGGATGCGCCCCACTTTGTAGTTAGTACAAACGATGTGATCCTGAATCGTTCATATAGAGATATGTGAGTGGGGGCATCCTATGTAAAGAGTTTACATAAGACTGAATCATGAAATAGTCACTTTTTACGTTCTAAACGCCGTTTTATGTATAAAACTGACTATTTCGTTAATTGATGACCTAGATAACTTAATCTTAATCCTGAGCTAACTATAAACTCCTGTTCACTTGGAATTATCCTTAGATCTGCATAGGTGAGGGCAGCTCATTATCGGTGACCCAATAAGCCTCTCATTTCATGGGTAAGATCAGGTGGATAGTTGGGAAATAGGGTGCAAGACGGAATTCACTCCTACCTGTTATAGGGATAGTAGATAGGTTCCCTTTAGTAATGAATCCAGGTCTTGAACAAGGGGCCCTACCTTCTCCTTGGCCCGAGAGGGGTTCGGTTTTTAGGTTGAACCTTAAACCAATTGTTCATTAGAGGATCAGTGGAACTTAAGGTATAAGATGTAGTCTCGGGGGTAAAACGGTTTATATGACCCAGCCGAGATTACGAACAACTTGTGAAGAATTAGCTTACTAATCATGGTTATATCATATGGACACAAATATATCTATAGTGAGGGGAGTGCAACTACGGGACTATAGTGGAATGACCCGTGAATTAACGAATGTTGATTAGCTCTGTCTAAAGAATTTAGCCAGCTAATCTCGGATCATTAGAGCCCATGATCTATAGGTCCATTAGGTTCCCCTACTAGCTCATATGGAATAAACTTAGAACAATATGATAGAATAATTCGAATTGTTCGAATTAGGTGAAGAGAAAGAAACCGACAAGTATATGTGATATAGTGGTTGGTTTTTCAATTTAGAGATACAACTTTAATATTTAAATATGATTTAAATATCATGAATATGTTCATATTTGGAAGCTCGAAAATAATGGAAATGGTCAAAGATGTAAAAAGACAAAGAGTTGACTTTTGACTTTGAAAAGTCAAACTTTGACCGATCTTATATTCAAATGTGATTTGAATTTCGAGAAAATGAATGCGGATTCATGCTCGGGAGGTCAAAATTAGTCAACATGAAAAAAATCATAAAAAGTCAAAATATTGACTTTTAGGTCAAAGTTTGACTTTGACAAAATGACTATTTTGCCCTTTGACTAAAGTTAGTGAGAAAATCCAAACTTTTATTGGATAATTCCACTAACAAGATAGTAGGCAGGTGTTGGCTTATAGTGGAGACATTAAGCCCACTTAGATAGTGGATTCTAGGTGATGCAATTTTGGCCATTTTCTATAAATATGGGCCTTTTAATTTGGATTAAAAATTTTTGACATTTTGCCAAATTTCAAAATTGGGCTAAAAAAAAAAAAGAAAATCCAAACCAAAAAGAAAATCCATTTCTTTTTTTCATCTCTTTCTCTCTCTCAGTTTCTTCATCCATCGGGTCTCACAATCCGGTTCTGAGTCTAGAGGATAGTAGGTCAACTTTAGTGGTTGTTCGGCTCGTATTCGGGTGGAGATGAAAGCGTTTCGAGAGATTCAAAGGTAATTTCTTAAAAAAAAACCTAATTAATTAAGTAGGGTTGCATGCTATTTTCCTTTTAATTAAAAGCAATTAGAGTGTAATAAGATCCTTATGTCACTATGTATGTCTCGTGTTCCATCAATTTATTCATTAGTCAACTTATACAAGAAAATTTTTGAAAAGATTTTATATGGGCAAAGCACATCCATTAAATATTCCAATGGAAGTCCGTTCATTGGATATAAAGAAAGATATATTTCGACCTCGAGAAGATAATGAAGAACTTCTTGCTCCTAAAGTACCATATTTTAGTACAATTGGGTGCATTTATGTATCTTGCTAATAATACAAGACTAGATATTGCATTTCAGTAAATTTATTAGCTAGATATAGCTCTTATCCTACAAAAAGACATTGAAACGGAATTAAGCATATACTCTCTTATCTCTGAGGAACAATTGATATGAGTTTGTTTATTCAAATAAATAAAATTTTGATGTAGTTGGTTATGCAGATTCTGGATATTTATCTGATTCACACAAAACTAGATCTCAAACAGGTTATCTGTTCACATGTAGAGGAATTGCTATATCATGGCGATCGGTGAAATAGACTATAATGACCACTTCCTTAAATCATGCTGAAATTCTTGTAATTCACAAGGTTATTCGAGAATATATATGGCTAAAGTCAATGATTCAACACATTCGTGAAATATGTGACTTGTCTTCTAATAAAAATCTTCCAACAATATTATACGAAGACAACACAGCTTGCCCAAATCAAAGAGGATATATTAAAGGAGATAAAACAAAGCATACTTCATCGAAACTTTTCTACACTTATGATCTTGAAGAAAATGACGATATCACTGTACAACAAATTTGTTCGAAGGATAACCTGACAGACTTATTTACAAAGGCATTACCAACTGTAACTTTTGAAAAATTGGTACACAACATTGGAATGCGACGACTTAGAGATCTTAAGTGATGTTTTCGTGAGGGGGAGTAAATATATTGTATTCTTTTAAGAGTACGTATTATATGAAATATGTATTTTTTTTCCTTTACTAGGTTTTCTCCCATTGGATTTTTCCTCGTAAGGTTTTACGAGGTATATTTCATATATATGGGCATCCAAGGGGGAGTGTTATGAATCTTATAATAATAAATAGATGCCCATTGCTTAATGTCCCAAAGCCATGTGTCACCTTTTCATGTTGTTCATGTGCCTTGTAATTATTCATATTTGGTGTCGATGTAAGTCCATATCCTAACTTTGCCTATAAATAGTTTGGTGGATCTTAAGATCACACATACGTTTGTGAGAATTTCACTTCAAAATTCCACTCATGTTCATATTATCCAATTTTATAATTTTAGTTATTTTATTTTATATATTTAATATTATTATATTATATTTTCTCTGTGTTTTCTTTGTTCTCCTCAAATTAAAAAAAAAAAAAAAAGATTTTGAATGTAACCTATACTAGTATATATTGATAGAGAGTGTTTGGTTTTGGTACTTGAAATTGACGGTGGTGGAAAGAAAAATGAAATACAAAATGATAGGGTTGTGAAGCCATATGCTCTTCCAACATTTATGTTTCATTATTTTACTCTCTCTCACAAAGCCATTTCTTTTTGTCTCCATAATTTCATATCATCAATTATATCTAATTATCTAATAATAATAATAATTTTGTTACTTTACTTGGATATCTTTAATTAATAGAAACAAAATTAATATTAATTAATAGAAAAGAAATAAAATTAAAATGTTGATATTAATAGAAAATGAAAAATGAAAAATCAAATATCTTGTGAGTAGGCATGCATTAAAATGAAAATTTTAGAGGAGAATAACGAAGTAAACTAAACATAAATAGAATTGGAATATAAATATAGTTTGATATGCCAAATTAATTAAGATATTTCAATCAATATTTGTACCTTTTATTCCTTCTATAATGAGACATCTTTATATATACTAGTCCTTAACATACGCGATACATTTAATATAAAACAGAAGTGAAGTAGTGCATTTGGATATTATGCTATTCCACATTCATCTTTGAAATTTTAGCTATAGATAATTTAGGGAGTAACAAAAAAATATTTATTTTAAAAGATTTAAGAATAATAGTAATTTAGATATGTTACATAAATAACTTACTAAAATTATATTAAAAAAACTACTATTCTATTTTTTTTTTTTTTTATGTTATGCATATGATGTATCTAGATTTTATTGTATCATGTTAACAATATTTATAATAAGAAAAATTTAAACCAGTTAAAACTACATGTGTTTCATAAAGTTAAAATATATGTGTATGTATGCGTCGAAATAAAAGTATTATATTTCATAATATTTTTTTTCTTTATATATATATTTTTTGAAAAAAATTATATTACTAAAAAATTTTTTGAATTAATATATTTTTATTAAAGTTTTCGAATTGAAATTTTGATTTCTCAATTGAGATCTTAAGGAAATTTTAAAATAAAATCTATTCACATTTATTAGAACAAATTAATAATATTTGCATTTATATTTCTAACTACCATTTACTTTTTTTTTTTAATTAAAAAAATAGACTATTCTTTTATTTTTAAAAAAGATGGTATAAATTAAATCTCAATCCTAAGGAAAAAAAACATCTCATAGAAACTAAAAGATTTATTTCAAAAATTTTTTTTGAAAGAAATTCTTCCTTATATTTAATATATTAGTCGGATATAAAATATGATTTTTTTAATAAAAAAAGTATTTTTACTTTATTTAAAGTGAAGTAGATATTATTTATTATAGATAAAATTTGATTAAAAAATCTTTTTTCTTTATTTAATCACAACTTGATGTTAATTAGATGTGTTTTTTTAGAATATTTATTACTTAATGTAAGGTAGCTATTAGTTAGAGATAAAATGTGATTTGATTTTTTATTCTTTCCATGCAAATAGGTATATATTTGTCGATTATAGATACATATATAAGATTTTGATGAAGTTAGGTAAAGAGAATCTAATATATTATAGATTTATTGTTTAAATATTATTTCTGTTTAATTTAATAAATAAAAATATATTTATTATTCAATGTTTTTTACTATGATTGTTATGATAAAGTAAATGGAAGATCTAAACATTCAAATAGTTTTTCTCTAAAAAAAACTTTTTGGCAAGTGTTTTGATGGACCTTTAATATTAATATTGTTGTTTTCAAAACTTATTAGAGAAATATTGTTGTTTTGGGAGTTCGAGGCTAGAAGCCGAGGGTTGAGGATTCGATTAAAGTAGAGGTCGAAAGTTGAAAATTCGACAAACAAAGAAAAACTTGGAAATAATATGTATATTAGGGTTGTCGAGGATTGAAGTATAAGTCGAAACTTCAACCCTCGACAAGGAAGATAAGTGGGTGAAGCTAATTTTGTGATGAGGATCTCACTCTAGAGGGAAATCTCGCTAATTTTGTGATGGGAATCTCGTTCTAGAAGAGAATCTCCTAGAAATGTGGGCTGAGAAAAAAAAGCATTAATAATCATTAATGAAAAAATAACAAATTTTGAATTGTAAGAGAGAGCGAGATTCTGAGCGAGATTGTAAGAGAGAGTGAGATTCTAAAAGAGAGCGAGATTGTAAGAGAGAGCAAAATTGAGAGAGCGAGATTGTGAGAGAGATTGTAAGAGAGAGCGAGATTGAGAGCCAGATTGTAAGAGAGAGCGAGATTGTGAGCGAGAGCGAGATTGAGTTTAATTTGTTGTTATTTTAATTTGAAAAGGTTAATTTGTTGTTATTTTTAAAAATAGTTATAAAAAGTTTAATTTATTGTTATATTTAAAAATAGTTATAAAAAGTTTAATTTATTGTTATGTTTAAAAAGTTGATGTTCATACAACTTAAAAAGTTTATGTTTATAAACTAAAAGATTTAATATTTTTTAATATACTTCTTATAAAAAGTATAATACAAAAAATTGATGTTTGTCTTTTTTTTTTTTTTTTTTAGAAAATGGAAAGCAAATGCTTGGGATTTTTGTTGTTTACAAATGGTAATATGATTAATACAAAAAAGTTGTACATTATTATTTTAATTAACTTGTACATTATTCTTCTAATTAAGTTGTACATTATTCTTCTAATTAAGTTGTACATTATTCTTTTAATTAAGTTGTATATTATTCTTCTAATTAAGAAACAAATATTTTTTTTAATTGAGAAATAAATGTTTTTTTTTTTTTTTTCAGATCATGGCTTTAAACCCAAGACCTGTTGATCCCGATATTATGTACGACCAGTCCATTCATCGATCATCTATGTTGTATGGCGAGATCGTACTACCGGAGAAATATCTTGCAAGCGTCGAGAGAAAGTTCTCCAGCGCACTATCCCACTCCACCCTCGAATACTACTGCTACTGTGCACATATGGATTCTATGAGGTTACCAAATTAGGATTTATTCAGTTGGACTGACATCTGATCACAACTTTGGTTGAGAGATGGAGGCTCGAGACGCATACATTTCATATGTCTGTTGGAGAGTACACTATCACTCTACAAGACATAGAAGTGTTGTTGGGGTTACTTGTTGACGGTGAGCCGATCATCAGAGTGATGTACGATGACTGGTTAGAAGTTTGTCAACTGTACCTCGATGTGACCCCACCTGCCGACAAGATTAAAAGATCGAGGTTAAGTTTAATATGGTTAGGAACACAATTTCGTGAGCTCACAGATGATGCAGACGAGGAAACCGTCATAAGATATGCGCGAGCATATATACTACAAATGATGGGTGAAAGTCTGTTTTCAGATAAATCAAGTCATTTTGTTTACTTCATGTTCCTGCCATTGTTAGCTAACCTCCATGATGCGGGGCGGTATTCGTGGGGTGGAGCATGCTTGGCATGGTTGTATAAACAACCATGCAAAGCAACAAGACATAGTTGGGCCTTTCATACTTTTGCAACTATGGGCTTGGGAGTGATTTCCAACAATGGCTCCACAACTACAACATGTTAATGACACTCAGTTAGTTGGACGAGCCTACGGTTCTCGGTATATTGTTTTAATTCAATTTAATTTTTATATCACTCATCTAGTTAATTTAAATTCTAAATTATCAATTTAAAAATTTAGGAGGAGAGAAAATTTTTGTGTGACTAGGACAGCTACACATGTAGTCACCCAATATAGATACATGTTTGATCTGCTTCAACCTGAACAGGTACATTACACTGAACCTAATTGATTATTTTATACACATTTTTATTGTATTTGTCTTTAATATTATCTAATATAATATTTTGTGTTTCAAGTTATTTGGGAGTCGTACAAAATTATTATGCATACTTTGCCTAATTTTTATACGAATGGTCAAAACACATGGCGGACGATGAGTCCTCTCATATGTTTTCACATTGGTGAATGGGATCTTCCTGATAGGGTGATGAGACAATTCGGTTTTCAGCAGAATGTCCCATCGCCCTGTAATACTGAACCCATACTGCATGATATTGACCTAAGGACTGGAGATTGGTCCGAAAAAGTTGCACATTTAGTAGTGTGATGGCACTATCGTGCAAAGCTTATTGTAGTGGGGTTTTTCATGAACAGTTTGACATAGATGTCACTCAAGAATATATTCATTGGTATAATACACAAGGCGCTACGTCACTCGTCTGGGAGCAGCTGTGGGTCATCTGGTAAATGAATATTATCTAATTATTTTTAATTTAAATTTATTTTAAATATTGTCTAATTGTTTTATAATTCACAGAGATCGAACAACTGTAGACTCCGTGAGGTTGCGAATGATCCGAACTAGGTTCTTGCTATATGTAGTGACAACCAAAGCTATATGGAGGAAATTCATTATATGTACGATATACCTATTGTTCCTCCACCAACTCCTAGACGTAGAGGACCTGTTTGGGAAGGGGATGAGTTTGATGAAGTTGCACATAATGTGGAAGAGTTGTCCCCTATGATGCAGACGGAGAGTCAAACTGATTATGTTAGTCTGATGGTGATGATGCCAACATTTGGTTCATGACATTATGACTCAGAGGCTGGTCCTTCATCTTCATATGTGTATGGACATGATCAGGTTCATGGAGAGCATAATGACTATTTATATTATGAAGCGCCTGCAGAGGTACCAGAGCAACATCAAGAAGAACTCGGGCAACCTCAAGTTCGAAGTCGACAATGACAACTAGCTCGAAATCGACTACGTCCGCCTTGTGGGACACATTGATTTTTTTAATTATTTTTATATAAATGAGATATTTAATTTACATTTTTATTTTTATTTTTATGAGATATTATTTTTTTAATTTATTCTTTTTATATATTATGAATAGTAATTAGTTTGATATAGAAGCTTTTAAATGTCATTGACATAAATAATAACATCAGATAGTCTAAATCTAAAAAGTTAGGTAAAAAAAACTTCAATATTCAAATTTACATATTTTAGATAATAATTTGGGGACATAATAAATCAAATCAACACTCAAAACCTTCACATGCAAGTTTATAAATAAGACTGTATTATTGATATAAAGAACAAAAATTTTAATCACAGTAGTGAGGTTAATAGTTTAAAAGATTTTACAATAATGATCTTGGATTCCTTTTGTACATTTGGTACCAAGATTTTGATGGAGTTTTTTTCTTTTTTTCTTTTTTTAAAAAATATTAATAATAGTAAAATATTTTTAGAAATTATTTTTATAAAATGGAAAATTAAAAAAAAAAAAGAAAGGAAGAAAGGAAGAAGAAGGTGGAATGTGTAATAATTAAAAAAAGAAAAAAGGAAATTTGTACGAATATCTCGCTCTCGCTCAAAATCCTGATCTCGCTCTTGCTCTCAAAATCTCGCTCTCTCAAACTCTCGCTCTCGCTCAAACTCTCGCTCTCTCAAATCTCGCTCTCTCTCTTACTCTTCCCTCTTTCGTTCTCTCCCAATACAAAATTATTTTTAACACATCAAATAATTATGAGTGTTATGAGGAAGGTCTCCGGAATGAGGAAGGTCTTTCGTTCTCTCCACATCAAATAATTATGAGGAAGGTCTTTCGTTCTCTCCACATCAAATAATTATGAGGAAGGTCTCCGGAATGATAATTAAACAGATTCAATAATAATGTTAGGGCAAGGTCGAGGGTTCAAAGTTCGACGTGCAAATGTAAAATGAAACGGGACGGTCGAGGGTTCAAAATTCGACCTATCTAGATCGAATTTTCAACCCTCGACTTATTTATAAAAAAAAAACAATATTTTTACAAATAGTTTGAAAATAACAATATTTTCCTAAATAGTTTCTAAAAGGATAATATCTTTTTAATTTTTTCGTGTTTTGATTGGTTTAAAATAGTTCTAAATCTCAATTTAAAAAATCTTGTTTGAAGGAATAAGGAAAAAGAAAAGAAGCATAAGGTTTTCAATGGTACAAGAAGCTCTGGAAGGGTTAAAAATTTTTAAAAACCCAAGAAGGTAAAGAAGAGGAAGGAAAATGACTCCCTTCAACTATAGAAAATAAAATGAAAAATAAAAACATTTTTTTTATAATTTTTCTTAAAGAAAGGTTTAAATATACAAAATATTGAACTATAAAATTTAGAAATAATTTTTTATTAAAAAAAAAAAAACCAGAATTACATACATTTTGCATAATGAAAGATACCATTTATGCAGACATGTTGCCATAATAATCCATCCACAATAAGATCTATGCAAACAAATGATTCTAAATGATATAGTAATAACATTAGTAAGATTAAGGTGGACAAATATCTCTAAAATTTAAAAGAAAGAAAGGAATATATAATGTGCAACTAATCAATAAAGTCTCAAAGATCTAATAAAAACTCATTCAAGTTCTAATTTGATAAAAATTTCTAGATCAACTTAAGAAACCAGACGAAAGATGGATACATTTCTTGAGTCGAAAATTGCATTAGTCCAATTCACCATTTTACTTTCAATATATCAAAGAAAAATAATGACAAAAGATTAAGCAAAAATGTGCACAAGAATGCATGTGACAAGTCAAGCAAAGTAGAGATGCAAACATAAGAAACTTAATTGATTTTGACGAAAAGATGGTACATATCGGCAAACATAAAATAAAAAATATATTTTTAATTTTTTTTTTAGAATCTTATAATTAATTTGATGTGATAGTAAAAAAAATAAATTCTTAAAAGATTTTAAGTATTTAAATAGCAAGATTTTGATGTGTTAATTGTGATACTAAAAAATAAATTAAATATTGAAGTGATAAATATGATGATGAATACAATGAGTCTTTTTTTTTAAAAAAAAATTTATTCTCAATTTAATTTATTTGTGATTTTTTTAATGATAAATTTTGAAAATCAAGTATTATAATCAAATATTAGAGAACTAAATTTTAAAACAATAAAATCTATCCAAAAGTTCAAATAATCTATCCCATAACCCGTTTTAGATAGTATAGATGAAGTTAATTTCTCTTGAACACACGTACGCACGCGCACATACACACACGAATATATTTATTTATTTATTTATTCATTGGTGTTGAAATTATTATATTTATTTATTTTTAACCATAAAAGTTTAACTATTTTATTTTTATTATTTAACCTTGCAAATAGTTTTATTTAGTTATTTTTATTATTATTTCAAATGGCAAATAGGTGTTTTAGTTATTTAGATTTACTATATAAAAATGATTTGTCGATGCTGTTTTATTATTATTATTATTTATATAACATATAAAAACTTTCAACTTGTTCTAAATTTGGTATTTATTTAATTATTACTTTCAACATTTGTTTATATATTTTTAAAATAAATATAAGGATACACAATATATTTTAATTACAAATTTTAAATATATTATAGAGGAAGAAACCTTTTTAGTCCTTTTTAAGAAGAAAAATATTGGTTACACCCATCTCCATGTAGTCCAATCATGGCCATGCTCATGGCTCCGATGTCATCAGTTATGTTCATCACTATTTTTCGACTTATGAATAGTCTGGGAGAAGTTATGGGCACTACAAGAAATATGGGCTTTGATGTCGGTTGTAAAAACTAAAAATGGATGTACAATGTCGGTTTCTAAAAAAAAAAAGATCTTTTTAATGTCGGTTTTAAATCGATATTATAGGAGTACCTATAATGTCGGTTTAAAACCGACATTAATGATCTATTTTTTAAATCCACTAACTTACCGAACGTTTTAGGGTTTGAAAGGAAGTAAATATGCCATTTTCTTTTTCTCCCTCAAATTACATTTGCCAGCTCATCTCCATAGTCTCTCTCTCTTCAATTCACTCTCACGCAACCAACCAAAATCTCTCTCTCCTACTCTCGCCAAACCTTCCATTGTAGTACGTATCAACTCGACGCCATCCACCATCATCGTCGATCGGTACGTTCCATCGTTCTCCATAGCCTTCTTCTCCTCTCTTTCTCTTTCTTTCTCTAACTTTGTTTCGCCATCTCTCAAACACTGATCTGCTTCAGCATAGCTAGATCACGCTAAATATGACCACAACTTAGCTCAATATCGTCGGATTCGCAGTCCAACTTATTGTATCTGACTGAAATACTTTCCATCTCGCCGGATCTGACCATAGCGCATTCGATCTACCTGGATCAGACCGCATCACACTCGCTCTCGCCTGCTACGCACAAGGTTCACTGATAATATTGCTAAAATATGGTTGACGAGAAGGGTCACACTCTATTAGAGAGGTGTGATAAACTTCTTCACAGTCTATTAGGTAGGTAGTTTTTTCAGTATATGTGTTGTCATGTTTGAGGCTTTGCTTATTTATTTTTGAAATTATTTGTATACTTTTAAGTTACTCCAATATTTTGTGTCAGTTGGAGCCTTTGGTTAGTAGTGAGGCTTGGCAAGCTGAATTCTAGGTTTAGTGTTTTATTCATTTTCCTTGCTCTTATCTTTGTTTACCTACATAATTTCTTCAGCTTGACTAAAACTAATTTTCTCTTGATTTCTCTAGAGATGGGAGACCAGATATTTTTGAAGAATTGGCTCAAAAGCTAATGTGATTGAAGGGGTCCGAGATAATGAGAAAGAGGGTGAAGAGAAGAAATTACAAATATTATCAATGGTGACTGTTCGTATGAGGTTTCTAGAGAAATGTGTTTCGTGGAGTTGAACTTGAGTTGGTGTTGATGTTGGAGTTGATTTGATGCGATGTGGTTTGATCTCTAATATTTGATCCTCTGATTCTCTCTCAGTTGGGTGAATATGCTTGACTTGGAGAATGAAAGCACCGAACGTCCTTAAAGTAGAAGTCTTGGAAGCTTGGAGTAGAAGTCTTGGAAGAGTATTTGTGTCTTTAAAGGTCTTTTGCCTTATAGAAGTGCGACTTCAGGAGTCTTGGAAGCTTGAAGTAGAAGTCTTGGAAGAGTATTTGTGTCTTCAAAGGTCTTCTGCCTTATAGGAGTGCAGCTTCAGGAGTCTTGGAAGCTTGAAGTAGAAGTCTTGGAAGAGTCTTTGTGTCTTCAAAGGTCTTCTGCCTTATAAGAGTGCAGCTTCAGGAGTCTTGGAAGCTTGAAGTAGAAGTCTTGGAAGAGTATTTGTATCTTCAAAGGTCTTCTAACTTATAGAAGTGCAGCTTCAGGAGTCTTGGAAGCTTGAAGTAGAAGTCTTGGAAGAGTATTTGTGTCTTTAAAGGACTTCTGCCTTATAGGAGTGCAGCTTCAGGAGCCTTGGAAGCTTCAGGAGTCTTCAGGAGTCCTCTGCTTGTTAGCGAATTCTCTCTGGGTCTTCTAAGTGTACAAAAATGTTGCCTTTACAAATGAAGAGAACTTCTCTATTTATAGAGTTCTCAGGTGGGCTTCGTGGGCTTGGTTGGTCCATGGGCCTGACCCTTGGGCCCAATTAGTTGGTTTTGGGTCTGATCTAGAATTTGGGTCCAGTTCAACTTTTTTTGTAGTTTGGACTTTAAGCCCAAATAGTAATATCAAATTAGATCAATTTAATCTTATCTGATTCATCCGCGTGACGTCATCGAAACTTGTCTTCAATTCAATTCGGGATATGTGTCAACTTCTAATTGGACCCAAAGTCAATGATTTAGAAATTCGTTGTTAATTTAGCAAATGACGTGGTGACTTGTGATTGGTCCAAAATTTATCATTCAACAAATGCCCCCTTTTCGAGATTTATGCATGTATATGGGTGGATGAATCTCGAAAAAAATGTAATTTGAGATCAAAGTATGATTTGTTGACTCTTTTAATTTGATGCATCATCATGATCAAAATATGAGAATTTAGCTCCAAATTTTGATTTGAAATCTTGTCCGTTTGACACACTTTCGCTAAGTAAACTTTAATTTGAACTAAAGTAGAATTTATGTTCCCCTTTAATTGCAATTTTAATTTAATTCGAATTCGGACTAGAATTTGGGGTGAAATTGAATCTTGATCAATTTTGGTTTGAGATAAAAATTTGGGATATGCTCAATTTTACTTGGAAATGAGTATAGAAACTAAGGTTGATTTAAATTTGAGATAAAATTTGAAATATAGCCAAATTTTGACTTGGTATTTTATTCATAACTCAATATCAAGGTTACCCATTCGAATATTGATAAAATTTGGGATATGGTCAAATTTTAATTTGGGACGGATTTGACATTTATCTAACCCGATTTGGCTGGCTTGAATTTAGAATAAAAATTTGGATTAGAAGCTTTAGACTGAGATTTGGAATAACAGTTGATTTTAATTCCAATTTGAATGGAATATGAATTTGAACTTAAATGGAAGAGATTTTGGAGAGCCAACGTATTGGAAGACATCTTTACTAGCGAGATCAGGCCATTACCAGTGATACCAAGCCGTTACTAGTGAGATCAGGCCATTACCAGCGATACCAAACCATTACAAGCAAGATCAGGCCATTACCAGCGATACCAAGCCATTACTAGCGATACCAGGCCATTACCAGCGATACCAATCCATTACTAGCGATACCAGGCCATTACCAGCGATACCAAGCCATCACCAGCGATACCAAGCCATCACCAGCGATACCCTACCACTTCATGGTGATACCCTACCAACTTCACCAGGAACTTAATTTGAGAATCGAATTCGATTCGTTTAACAGTTGAAGAAGGAATGATACTCTGTTGCCGAAGACAAGAAGAAGAAGGGGACGAAGAAGAGTGTAGAAACGTAGAAGATCTACATCTTCAAGGTGCTGAAGCAAGTTCATCTAGACATCGGTATTTCCAGCAAGACCATGGGTATCATGAACAGCTTCATCAATGATATCTTCGAGAATTGGCCAAACATGTTGTCTCTGAAGGCACCAAGGCAGTGACTAAGTTCACGAGTTCCTCTCCTTTCATAATCTTCTATTTGCAGTGCTTGCAATTAGCACGTGAAGTTTGTTGGAGAGAGCGAGATTTTGAGCAAGAAAGTGGGAGAGAGAGAGAGTGGAGAGAGAGCGACACTGGAGAGAGGGAGATTGTGGGAGAGAGCGACGCTGGAGAGAGCGAGATCGTGGGAGAGAGCGAGATTGTGAGCGAGAAAGTGAAAGCGAGCGAGAATGGAGAGAGCGAGATTTTGGAGAGAGCGACACTGGAGAGAGAGCGAGATCGTGGGAGAGAGAGATATTTTGGGATAGCATTTCAAGCGAGATTCTCCCTTTTTATTATTATTGTTATTATTATTATTTTTTATCTCAGGCAGTTGTCTGCTTTGTGGCTAGCGATACCATCCTTAGCGAGATTTCCTTCTCCATACTGTTGGCTTATGCCAGATTCTCTCAAGTCTTAAGCTCAAAACTCCTCGCCGTTGAATTTGGGGATTCAAAACTCCATCGTGACCCCTAATTCTGGCAGCCTCCAATCGAGCATGATCTTTTTTGTTGACTTTTAACTAATTTCAGCAAGAATCGGAGTTTCACAACAAAATAAACAGTATTCAGTTCGAGTAACCTGTGATTTTATCAGATTTCAACTGATTAGTAGAAAAAATCCCATCGAACTTAGCTATATAAATACTGGCAGGGCGCATGCTCTTCTAAATCTTGTAGTGTGATTTCCTTCGTTCTTACGTCCTTTGAAGTTTGAATTGTGATCCTCTTTCGATCTTATGTTCTTTACATCCTTTGTCAATCGGACTCGGATTGCAAATCAGCCTTGAATTGCAGTAGGAAGCTGTAAGTGAGGAGAAGGGACAAAGAAGGAAAGATGGGGAATTAGGGCTTCCCTTCCCTTTTTTGTTTTCATATATATTTTTTTCATTTTTTTTGTTTCTTAAATTTTTTTTGCTCTCTCTTTTTTTTTTATTATTATTTATTTACTAACTTGCCCCCCTACTATTTTTTTTTTGTAGGAGTTACGGGGCAACCAAAGGAGCACAACAAAACAAGTTTTTTTAAATCTCATCGACCCGTCTTTGGTGCGCTCGTGTATCCTGATCGTCATGGGAGGTGCCCCACAAAGGCTTACAACTCTCCCATTCGATCACCCTAGGTGGATCACGAAAAGATCTACTTTGTAGCGCCGCTTGTGTATCCTAATCGTCATGGGAAGGGGCCCCTCAAAGGCATACAACTCTCCCATTCGATCACCCTAGGGAGGATCCTCGAAAGGTTTGCCTTGTTATGTTACTCCTTGATCAAAATTTGAAGATAAGGGAAATATGCCATTGAGTATTTGAAGATGAGGCGGATATGCCATCAAACCTTGAAGATGAGAAGAATGTGCCATCAAGATTTTGAACGGAGTCAGGTTGGCTAGAGTCAATCTCGCGTACAAGGCGAAGCTAGACGGATCGAAGTTGTCCTCGCATATGAGGTGGAGCCAGATGGACTAGAGTCGTCCTCGCATATGAGGTAGAGCTAGACAAACCAAACTTGATCTCCCATATGAGGTGGAACCACACCCACATTTTTGGAAAGGAAGCGAAGCTACATAAATTTTGGAGAAGAGGTGAAGTTATACCAATATTTTGGAGAGGAAACGAAACCGCACCACGACTTTGGAGATGGAGCGAAGTCGCGTCATTAGTTTGGAGATGAAAGGAAGCCATGCCACGACTTGGAGATGAAGCGAAGCCGCGTCATTATTTTGGAGATGAAATGAAGCCACGCCACGACTTTGAAGATGAAGTGAAGCCGCGTCATTAGTTTGGAGATGAAACGAAGACACGCCACGACTTGGAGATGAAGCGAAGCCGCGTCATTAGTTTGGAGATGAAATGAAGCCGTGCCACGACTTTGAAGATGAAGTGAAGTCGCGTCATTAGTTTGGAGATGAAGCGAAGCTGCATCATGATTTTATAGATCGAGTCATTAAAGATGGAGCCGAGCCATGCACACTGACCTTGAACTTGAAGATGGAGCGGAGTCATGCACACCGACCTTTAACTTGAAGATGGAAGTGGGGCCATGCATGCCAATCTTGAACTTAAAGATGAAGAGGTATCAACGAAGCCTTTGAACTTAAAGATGGAGAAGCATCGATGAAGCCTTTGAGTTTAAATATGGAGAAGCATCAACGAGACCTTCGCACTTGAGTTTGACAAAGCATCGACAAATTCTTCGCATTTGAGTTTGATGAAGCATGAAGCTTTGGCAGTAGGCTTGACTTTGTGACTTCGAGCATGAAAATGAAGCATCAATGGAGCCTCTAAACTTGAAGATGAAGGAGCGTATAAGTTTACTTTTAAAGAGGAAACGAAGCGCATTCCACGTGTATGCCTTTTATTTACTGTGTTGGCTTCTTACGAGGGATGAACATCTTCAACCCATTGTGTTGCCTCCAATAGGGATGAACATCTTCAATCTGAAGTGTCATTCTTTGATGGGGATGATCAACATCAATCTTGTAATATTATACTTAGATGGTTGTGGTACCTCTTCAGATGGACTAAACTTAAATTTTTTTAAGTTTCCTTCGTACCTTTAAAGAAAGGAATTGAATCATGACGTAGTTCAAGTTTTTTTTTTTAACTGGGCTGAATTTGAAGTTTCTTTCAAGCTGCCTACGTACCCTTCATAATGATAGAGATCAAGTCATAATGTAGTTCAAAAAGAATGTTTTTTTTTCATGCGCAACTGAACTTAAATTTTTTTTAAGTTGCCTACGTACCCTTTATAATGAAAGGGATCAAGTCGTAACGTAGTTCATATAAAGGTTTTTTTTTTTATTTTATCCGTAAAACTTTTTGAGAAGCTTGCCTGGGCCAATCCTTAGCTCGTCCTTATCGATTATCTTATACGCGCCATTCGTGTAGACCTCCTTGACGATGTAGGGTCCATCCCATTTAGGTGTGAACTTATTCCCCGTATGTCTCGTTGTGATAATGGGTCTCCTTACGACGAGCACTAGATCACCTATTTGAAAGGACCGAGGCTTTACATGTTTATCGAAAGCCTTAGACATTCGTGCCTGGTAACATTCCAGCGCTTGCTGAGCTTCTAACCATTTTTCATTCAATGCTTCCAACTCTTGGAGCCGCAGTTAGGCGTTGTCTTCCGTAGTCAGCCCTTCTTGCACTGCCATTCTCAGTGATGGAATTTCTCTTTCTAAAGGAAGACAGCTTCTACCCCATAAATGAGAGAGTACAAGGTGATTCCTGTAGGGGTACAATGAGTGGTGCGATAAGCCTACAACGCTTCACCGATCTTCTCTTGCCAATCTCTCTTCAACTTGGAGACAAGTTTCTTCAGCAGGTTGCACAATGTCTTGTTAAATGCCTCAGCCAACCCATTTGCGGCGGCGTTATATATGGATGACTTGTACTACTTGAATTTGAATTTTTCACACAACCTATCCATCAAACTATTGGAGAATTGTCTTCCATTATCTATTACGATCCAATGGGGAATACCGTACCGATAAATGATATGAGTGTGGATAAAATCCACCACGTTTTCTTTCTTAGCTTTCTTTAGCGCGACAGCCTCAGCCCATCTTGAGAAGTAGTCAATGGCTTCGAGGATGTAGGAGTTCCCTGCTGTCGACTTAGGTGTTATAGGGCCGACCAGATCGAGCCTCCATGCTTCAAAAGGCCACGAGGCTATGGTCGGATGTAAAGGCTCGGGCGGTTGGTGAATGAATTCGCATCATATTGACAGGCTTCACATTTCTTTGCATAATCCATTGAGTCCTGGATCATTCCCGGCCAATAATAACCCATTCTTCTCAGCTAGAATTGTAGCTTTGGTCCTACTTGATGCGCGCCACATACGCCCGAGTGTACCTCCTCTAGAGCCTTCGCTGACTCTTCTTTACTGAGGCACCGAAGGAAAATTCCCTCAAGGGATTGACGGTATAAGACCCCTTTGTAGTAAATGAAATGTGCAGCCCTCCTACGAACCTTGATTTTACGGCGGGAGTCATCCGGGAGCCATCCGTGCTCAAGGTAATCTATGATGGGTTGTCGCCAGTCTTCCTCATCAGTTAGATAGACCGATAGTGCATTTGTTCCCCATATGCAGTCCCAATCGGAGGTACAACCCATCTCCGCCAAAGCGATATATTAAGGGGCACATTATCCAGGCCCGTTAAAGTAGTGGCTAGGTTTGCCAAGGCATCTGCTTTCTTGTTCTTCGTCCTCGGGACATGTTCCAATGCCACGCTTTCGAACTTCTCCATCAACTGGCGAGCATAGGTGAAGTAGGGTTTCAAGTCGACGTGCTTCACCTCGTACTGGCATAAGAGTTGATTGATTATCAACTTTGAGTCACCGAAGATTTCTATACAAGCTACTCCAATTTCTAAGGCCATTTGGAGGCCTATTATCAAATCTTGGTATTCGACGACGTTGTTTGAACATGACTCGGCAAGTGCGAACTATAAGGCAACATGTGTTTTTCTGGCGAAATGAGGACGATACCTGCTGCCTCGCCACTTTTTCGTGCTGCACTATCAATGAATATGACCCACGGTCTCGAGGTCTCTGTGAAGAGAACTTCTTCGTCAGACAAGTCTTCACTTAACTCCCAATCTGATATAACTCCCAATCTGATGGAACTGGGTGATCTGCCAGGAAATCGGCCAATGCCTGCCCTTTAATCGCCCTTTGTGGTACATAAACAATGTCGTACTGTTGAAGCATGATTGCCCATTTGGTTAAACTTCCCGAGAGGACCGGCCTAGACAGGACGTACTTGATGGGGTCGGCCTTCGCGATTAAGTGGACTGTGAAGGCCTGCATGTAGTGCCTTAACTTATCTATGGCAAAGAAGAGTGCAAGGCATGTCTTCTCTATAGGGGAATAATTGGTCTTGGCTCCATTCAGGGTTCATCCTTAACTGGTACTTTCGTAGGCGATTGAACACGGTCCTTAGATCCTTCAAATGGTTCTGTCGTCGCTTGGTTTTGACCACAAGGTCATCCACATAACACTCCACATGTTTGTGCAACATATCTTCAAACACTTTCTGCATGGCACGTTGATAAGTGGCACCGACGTTCTTTAACCCGAACGGCATTACCTTGTAACAGTATATCCCTTTTGAGGTTCGAAATGCCGTCATTTCTTCTTCTTCGAGGGCCATCCGTATCTGGTTATATCTGGAAGATCCATCCATGAAGGATAGGGCCTCATGTCCCATTGTCGCATCGACCATGATTTCTGTGATGGACAATGGGAAATCGTCTTTAGAACAGGCGGTGTTTAGGTCGCGAAAGTCTACACAAACACGAAGCTGTCCATTCTTCTTTCTAACCGGGACAATGTTGGCTATCCACGTTGGATATTTAACTTCACGAATGAACCCGACCTCAATCAGTTTATTGTTCAACCTTAATCTGGGGGATAAGTTCTGGTTGAAAGCGTCGTTGAGCCTACTTAACGGGTCGACACCCCTGTTTGATCGCGAGATGGTGGACTGCTACTTTTGGATCTAGTCCCAGCATCTCTTTGTATGACCAGGTGAAAACATCCCAGTATTCGGTGAGTAAACTCATGTATTCGTTCTCCTCCTCTTCCGAGAGAGACGCGCTGATGAAAGTCGGACACGACTCTTCTACGGTGCCCAGATTCACTTCTTTTAGCTCGTCCACTGTGGATTGACCACCATCCTCTAGCCCTTGTGGAGCGTCCTCCACTTCCTCTTCGGTCATACCTTCTTCGGGTCCTTTGGTGATGGTAATGTGGTGCCACGAAGTTTCGACTTCCTCCCGCTCTAGATTTCCATTTTGAGGATTGGTGAAAACGATGTCGCGTCTCTTTACTTTGAGTGTGCCCTCGCTTGTGTTTAGGGTAACGAAGGTCTTTCTCTTCATGTGTGAGGGGATGGAACTGGATTTCCCCATCACTTCTTGCCTCTTTTGATGGTTTCTGATCTGATAACACTTTAGCGTTTTAAGGTCGATTCGCCGCCAGATGGACGCTCGAGGTATTGGCCCCTTCTTTCTTGTAGTTGTTTCGAGGCTGTTAGTGCAGACTCTTCCTTTCCCCTATGTCTTGCTAGGGACATATTGATCGAGGGGACATTCAACCCTTTCGTGCTTCAAGCGGCCGAAAATGGGAGTGCGGGGATTTCTTTCACTTTCCTTTGGAACTGCACCTAGTCTTTCGAGGGCTGATGGTCGTACCACCACTGGCGATTGACAGATGATCTCCTCATTTTCTTCATTTAGCAGAGTTAACCTTCGAAAGACTGAGCATCGAGTATCTCTGGGAATAGTATATGGGCATCCCCTTTCTGCTTCTGTTATGCTTAATCTTTCGAAGACTGGGGCTCGTGCGGCAGGCGGTCTGATACGGTCAAAGGCTGAAGCTCTTTTATCTTTGCCCTCCTTTTCTTCTGTATCATCAATTTCTTCCGCAGTGATATGATTGCTGTTGGCCACTTTCCCATTCGTTTTCTGATTATGTGGACTGGCTCTAACGGCTCATATCCGAGACCCACCCTCGACGTGGGTATAGCGTGTCCCTCTTGCAAGAGCTTCTTTTGGGTTGGCGAGAGTCGGGGTTGCTCGTAAATTTTCAAACTTTTGAACACAATGTGAGTTGTGAAATTGTAGCCCACCTTCGCCAACAGTTTGTAAGCATTGGGATCAAATCCGTCTTTCGTTCGCTTCTCGGGCAGCTTTGACCTCGTCGCTTCTGCCTCCAGCTTGTGGACTTCCTGCCTCGTTATTGGGGTGAAGGGTGTGACGAAACTCTCCTTTAGAATTTCTATGTCGCCGACCTGCAAACCCTTTGAGCATTCCGCAAAAGGCGACTCACCCTTGTTTCGTCTCGATAAGGGATATAGCGTAGAATCGGAGGTTTTGAGGCTTTCCCGCCCCTCACCACAGGGATTTCTCTTACGCCAAGGGACATTTTATCCTCTTTTGGGCTGGAGGCTCGCACTTTGCCCGTGTCTTCTGGCGACTTCGATTGGGATCCATCCATTTTCTTCGTCGACAAATTCCCCGCTGGCATAGTCTCACTGGAATTCTCGCTCTTTAAGTAAAACTTTGCATCTGCAAAGTGAGACTCGACTTCAGAAAACGGATTAGAATCTGCTTTGACCTTCTTAATCCCGTCCTGGTAAAACTTGAAACACTGATGCAGTGTCGACGTAATCACACCATTCCCATGAATCCAAGGGCGTCCCAATAGCAGTTTGTAGGTGGTATTTGAGTCTATCACATGAAACAGTGCGTCGACCTTTAGATCGCCAATAAAGAGCTCCAAGCATATCATGCCTATCGTCCTTGGCTGCCTTGATTGAAATCCTGAATTACTAATTTGTTTTTTGATAGTTCTTCCATGAGTCTGCCCAACTGTTTCATAGTCGTCTTAGGCATTATATTGACGGCGGATTCGTTGTCGATGAGGATTCGACCCATTTTCTATTCTCGAATGTATCCAGAGACGTGCAGAGGTCTATTATGCAATTTGAATCCCAACAGCAGATCTTCGTCTGAAAAGCCTATGGACGTGCAACACGAGGCATAAACATGTGCTGTAGGGATCGGTACGCACAGAGGCGTTGGATTCTAACAGTGCTTCAATTAGGGTCATTTTAGCCTCTCGCGGGAGTGAAAGCAGGTCGTCTATATTGGATAGTGATGAACCTTTTGGTTCTCCCGTCGACCTTAATGGGCCTGGAATAGTATCTTCCTCTTCCCTGATACTGACAGCATAACATGCGACAATCTCTGGTATATCCTCTGAACCTCAATTGCAGAAGTTCTTCGGGAAGAAATCTACTAAGGTTATTTGTCATCTGGGACGAGAAACATCCTCGTCTTCCCCGTTGATAGCCTTGGGCCTTTAAGCCTTTTTTCTACCCTTCCTTTTTTGTGTCTTGCTCTCTCTCTTGTAGCTTCTATGAGAGTGTAGCTCTTTTTGGGTAGAGTTCAGTCTTCCCTTCTTATGGCGTGCCACAAGAATCCAGCCTTCATTATCATCATCGTCAGCACGCTCTCCTCTGTTTTGAGGATTTGTAGCTTAGACCTCCTGCTAAAACCGCACTACCATAGGTTCGAAGGTCCCAAACTGGACCGAGATCTCCCTTTCTTCATAAGATATGGTTGATGGCACCACACTCGGAGTTACTATCAGTGCAGCGTGATTCGTTTGGACCACATCGTCTAGATCCAGTTCTATTTTCCTTTCACGGGCCAATTTGAGGATCAATTCTTTCAGTACGAAACATTTTTCGACTGGGTGACTGATGACCCTGTGATACTTGCAGTAATTGGGGTCATCCACCCTGCCGGCCTATTTCGGTCGCCTACATTCTGGCAGTTGGATAAGGTGGTTCTCCAGTAATTGTTCAAGCATGTCCGCTACGTCAGAGTCAGGGAATGGATAAACCTTCGCCTGTCTTTCTTTTAGGGTTGGGCGACATCTCTCGCCTTCTTGGTCTTTCTTCCTTATCTTTTTTTCTTTTCCTTTCGAGGAGAACTTTAATGGGATTGTGTTACTGACCATTGATTCCTTCGTGACACCTTTCACAGTTTTCTCAGCGCCCTTCACTTCCTTCTTGTCTTTCCTCGGTTCGTGGTTCAGAAAGTCCCTCGTTCCTCTATTGGCGATACTTAGCTCCATGTTGTGAGCATGGGTCGCTAATTCTTCAAAGGTACAGGGCTTAATCCCTTGTAGAATATAGAGGAGTTCATAGTGCATACCCTGCGTGCACATTTTCACTGCAGACAACTGGGTGAGTTGATCTTTGCAATCCAGACTCAGAGCTCTCCATCGATTGATGTAGTCGACGACTGCTTCCCCTTTCCGTTGTTTGGAGTTTGTCAGCTCCATCATGTTGACAGTGCGTCTAGTGCTGTAGAAACGATTCAAGAATTCTCTTTCAAGTTGCTCCCAACTGTCAATCACCTCAGGCTTTAAGTCTGTGTACCAGTCAAAAGCGTTCCCTTTGAGGGTTCTGACGAACTATTTGACCAGTAGATCTCCTCTTGTTCCCGCATTTTCGCATGTTTCTACGAAGTGGGCGATGTGTTGCTTTGGGTT